>NC_069505.1:435453100-435700600 GCF_027579735.1 Bombina bombina | reverse complement strand
CCTTTAAAAATCCTAAGTCTAACCCCCAGGTTGGTACTCACGGTTCCTGAAGTTCGGCGGAGAAGGTCCTGTTCCAGGCGGTGAAGTTTTCTTCCAAGCGCAACCTCTTCTTCTTCCAGGAACATCCTGCGCGGAGCGGAGCTGAAGACTGAAGACCGCGGAGCTGAAGACCGGCTACCCTGGAACTGAAGACCGGCGACCGCGGAGCCATGGAGCGTGGAGGATCCTCTTTGTACGATCTCCGACGTACATTGAATAGTGAATTCAAGGTACGCAATTAAAAATGGCGTCCCTTGAATTCTTATTGGCTGATTTGATTTTTCCAATTCAAACCAGCCAATAGGATGAAAGCTACTCAAATCCTATTGGCTATTTTAGCATGATATTCAAATCAGCCATTAGAATTTCACTTGCTCGCCGGTATTACGAGTCTGTCCAGGGAGGCCAAAAAGTGAGTGGTACAGCCAACCCTGTCAAGAGTCCTAACACATTTAAAAGTCAGTAGTTAAGAGTTTTATGGTACAAAGCCGTAACATAAAACTCATAACTAAAGTGCTAAAAAGTACACTTACACCCATAAACTACCTATTAACCCCTAAACCGAGGCCCTCCCGCATCGCACACACTAAAATTAAAATTTTAACCCTTAATCTGCCACTCCGGACACCGTAATCCACCTAAAATAATGCCACCTACATTATATTTATGAACCCCTAATCTGCTGCCTCCAACATCGCCGTCACCTACATAGGCCGCAATCCGATATAAATCGTCGCCCGCTAAAGCCGGTGACGCCAAAGTTTGCGCTGGTTTGGTATCCTATATACGGCGTAACATAGAAGTTATGCTCGTATATTTCTGCCTTCGGCCGTAGTTTTTTGACCCATAGACAGGTATACCAAACCAGCGCAGTTTGGTATCCAATATACAGCGTAAGGGCTTACGTGGCGAAAATGGAGAAATCTTACTCCATTTTCACCTCGCCACAAATTGCAGGCGTAGTAAGCCTTACACTGTGTATTGGAGCTCCGTAACCCCTAAACTGCCTGCAAAATAAAACTTAACACCTAACGCATGCGCAATGTCTACCTGTCAACCGCGAACTGCAAAATAAATCCTAATGCATGCGCAATGTCTAACTACCTGTCAACCGCGATCCCCCGCCGCAATCCCTACTAAAGTGTTTAACCCCTAAACCACCGCTCCCGGACCCCGCCGCCACCTACATTAAATGTCTAACCCCCTAATGTGAGCCCCCTACACCGTCTCCACCTACATTAAAATTATTAACCCCTAATGTAATCCCCCTATACCGCCGCCATCTATATTAAAATTATTACCCCCTAATGTGAGCCCCCTACACCGCCGCCACCTATTTTAACTATATTACCCCCCTAATCTAATCCCCCTACACCTCCACCACCTATATTAAATATAGTAACCCCTAAAATACTAAAATATCCCTTCCCTAAACTAAATTAAAAATAGCCCTGAAAAGGGCTTTTTGCGTGGCATTGCCCCAAAGTAACCAGCTCTATTGCCAGCCCTTAAAAGGGCTTTTTGCGGGGCATTGCCCCAAAGTAACCAGCTCTTTTACCAGCCCTTAAAATGGCTTTTTGCGGGGTATTGTCACAAAGTAATCAGCTCTTTTCCCTGTAATCTAATCTAATCCCCCTACACCGCCGCCACCTATATTAAATATATTAACCCCTAATCTGACCCCCCTACACCGCCACCACCTATATTAACTATATTAACCCTAATTATATTAGGGTTAATATAGTTAATATAGTTATTATATCATATATATTAACTATATTAACCCTATCTAACTCTAACACCCCTAACTTAATTATTATTTCAATAAATCTAAATAATATTAATAATATTAACTAAATTATTCCTATTTAAAACTAAATACTTACCTATAAAATAAACTCTAAGATAGCTACAATATAATTAATAATTACATTGTAGCTATTTTAGGGTTTATATTTATTTTACAGGTAACTTGGTATTTATTTTAACTAGGTACAATAGCTATTAAATAGTTAATAACTATTTAATAGCTACCTAGTTAAAATAATTACCAATTTACCTGTAAAATAAATCCTAACCTAAGATACAAATACACTTACACTATCAATAAATTAAATAAACTACAAATATCTAAACTAAAATACAATTAAATACACTAAACTAAATTACAAAAACAAACACTAAATTACAAAAAATAAAAAAAAGATTACAAGATTTTTAAGCTAATTACACCTATTCTAAGCCCCCTAATAAAATAACAAAGCCCCCCAAAATAAAAAAAATTCCCTACCCTAATCAAAATTACAAAAGTAAACAGCTCTATTACCAGCCCTTAAAAGGGCCTTTTGTGGGGCATTGCCCCAAAGTAATCAGCTCTTTTACCTGTAAAAAAAACAACAACCCCCCCATTACAACCCACCACCCACAAACCCCTATTCTAACCCACCCAATCCCCCCTTAAAAAAACCTAAGTCTAACCCCCAAGTGCTCCTTACCTGTCCTGAAGACCGGTGGAGAAGGTCCTGTTCCAGGCGGAGAAGTCTTCTTCCAGGCAGCGACCTCTTCTTCTTCCAGGATCCATCCGGCGTGGAGCGGAGGAGTTGAAGACTGATGACCGCGGAGCTGAAGACCGTCCATCTGGAACTGAAAACCGGCGATGCTGGAACTGAAGATCGGCGACGCTGGAACTGAAGACCGCTGGAACTGAAGACCGGAGCCAGAGCGTGGAAGATCCTCTTCATACGATCGCCGCCGTACACTGAATAGGAATTCAAGGTACGCGATTAAAAATGGCATCCCTGGAATTCCTATTGGCTCATTTGAGCCTTCAAATTCAAATCAGCCAATCGGATGCAAGCTACTTTAATTCTATTGGCTGATTAGATTAGCCAATAGAATTACAGTAGGGGCGGCGGTGTAGGGGGATTTAGATTACAGGCAAAAGAGCTGATTACTTTGTGACAATGCCCCGCAAAAAGCCCTTTTAAGGGCTGGCTAAAAGAGCTGATTACTTTGGGGCAATGCCTCGCAAAAAGCCCTTTTAAGGGCTGGCAATAGAGCTGGTTACTTTGGGGCAATGCCATGTAAAAGGCCCTTTTCAGGGCTATTTGTAGGGTTAGACTTAGGTTTAGTTGTAGGGAAATTTTAGTATATTAGGGGTTAATTAATTTAATATAGGTGGCGGTGGTATAGGGGGATTAGATTAGGGGTTAATAATTTTAATATAGGTGGCAGCGGTGTAAGGGGGTCAGATTAGGGGGTAGTACATATAATATAGGTGGCGGCGGTGTAGGGGGATCATATTAGGGGTTAATATAGTTTAAATAGGTGGCGGCGGTGTAGGGGGCTCACATTAGGGGTTAATATAGTTTAAATAGGTGGCGGCGGTGTAGGGGGATCATATTAGGGGGTAATATAGTTAATGTAGGTGGCGGCGGGGTAGGGGGCTCACATTAGGGGGTAAAACATTTAATGTAGCTGGCGGCGGTGTAGGGGGGTCAGATTAGGGTGTAATATAGTTAATGTAGATGGCGGCGGGGTCCGGGAGCGGCGGTTTAGGGGTTAATATATTTATTGTTAGGAGTGAGAGGGGGGATTGCGGATAGAGGGGTATACGTGTCGGGCTATGTTTGGGAGGCGTGTTTGACAGTAATGGTTGATTTTATAACCTTAGTTAGTTTTTTTATGCGGCGGCAGTTTCTAAAGGCCCGTAAGTCACTGGCGACTCCAGAAATTTGTACTTACGCAGATTTCTGGACATCGCTAGTTTGTCAGACTTACGGCACTTTAGCATCTGACTGCGCCGTATATGAGATAGCTCGAGTTGCGAGCTGAAACTACGGGCGGCGCAGGTTTCCACGCTTGTGCCTAAACCTGCACTGTATATCGGATCGCGGCCATACTATTTATTAACTCCTAATCTGCCGCCCCCAATGTCGCCGCCACTTACCTACACTTATTAACCCCAAATCTGCCGCCCCCAACAACGCCGCCACTATAATAAACATATTAACCCCTAAACCGCCACACTCCCACTTCGCAAACATTAGTTATATATTATTAACCCCTAATCTGCCGTCCCTAACATCGCCGCCACCTACCTACCTTTATTAACCCCTAATCTGCCGCCCCCAAAGTCGCTGCCACTATACTAAATTTATTAACCCCTAAACCTAAGTCTAACCATAACCCTAACACCCCCTAACTTAAATATAATTACAATAAATCTAAATAAAAATTCCTATCATTACCTAAATTATTCCTATTTAAAACTAAATACTTACCTATAAAATAAATCTTAAGCTAGCTACAATATAACTAATAGTTACATTGTATCTAGCTTAGGGTTTATTTTTATTTTACAGGCAAATTTGTATATATATATATATATATATATATATATATATATATATATAGTAATTTGTTTATTATTTTCTGTAATTTAGTGGTTTTTTTTGTACTTTAGCTAATTTAATTTAATTTAGGTAATTGTATTTAATTTAGTTAATTTATTTAATTATAGTGTAGTGTTAGGTGTTATTGTAACTTATGTTAGGTTTTATTTTACAGGTACTTTTGTATTTATTTTAGCTAGGTAGTTATTAAATAGTTAATAACTATTTAATAACTACTGTACCTAGTTAAAATAAATACAAACTTGCCTGTAAAATAAAAATAAACCCTAAGCTAGCTACAATGTAACTATTAGTTATATTGTAGCTAGCTTAGGGTTTATTTTATAGGTATTTAGTTTTAAAAAGGAATAATTTAGGTAATGATAGGAAATTTTATTTAGATTTATTGTAATTATATTTAAGTTAGGGGTGTTAGGGTTAGACTTAGGTTTAGGGGTTAATAAATTTAGTATAGTGGCGGCGACGTTGGGGCGGCAGATTAGGGGTTAATAAGTGTAGGTAGGTGGCGGCGATGTTAGGGATGGCAGATTAGGGGTTAATAATATTTAACTAATGTTTGCGAGGCGGGAGTGCGGCGGTTTAGGGGTTAATATGTTTATTATAGTGGCAGCGACGTTGAGGCGGCAGATTAGGGGTTAATAAGTGTAGGTAGGTGGCGGCGACATTGGGGGTGGCAGATTAGGGGTTAATAAATATAATGTAGGTGGCGGCGATGTTGGGGGCAGCAGATTAGAGGTTAATAAATATAATGTAGGTGGCGGCAGTGTCCGGAGCGGCAGATTAGGGGTTAAAAATTTAATTTTAGTGTTTGCGATGCGGGAGGGCCTCGGTTTAGGGGTTAACAGGTAGTTTATGGGTCTTAGTGTACTTTTTAGCACTTTAGTTATGAGTTTTATGTTACGGCGTTGTACCATAAAACTCTTAACTACTGACTTTTAAATGCGTTAGGACTCTTGACAGGGTAGGGTGTACCGCTCACTTTTGGCCTCCCAGGACAGACTCGTAATACCAGCACTATGGAAGTCATATAAAAAAAAGATTTTACGAAGTTTACGTAAGTCGTTTTGCGGTAAGGCCAAAGAAGTGTGCAGTGATCCTAAACCTTCAAGACTCGTAATACCAGCGGGCGTAAAAAAGCAGCGTTAGGACCTCTTAACGCTGCTTTTTTACCCTAACGCACAACTCGTAATCTAGCTGATAGTATTTATTTAGGACAGTAGTTTGTCTAATTAGAGTGTGGCTATAGCTGTAGTTAATTATATAGAAAATATTTTTGATATATTTAAGATACTAGTCCATTAAAATTATAGTATTGCTACACCTGTAGCTTAAATTTTTATATAAAAGAAGAGTTACAAAATACTTTTGGCTAGATTACGAGTAAAAAAGCAGCGTTAAGCCTCATAACGCTGCTTTTTTACTACCGCTGCTATTACGAGTCTTGTAGGTACAACTGTCCTGCACACTTTTTTGGCCTTACCGCAAATCAACTTACGCAATTTTCGTAAAGTCTTTTTTCAATGGGACTTCCATAGCGCCGGTATTACAAGCTTTTTTTTTTTAGGCCAAAAAGTGAGCGGTACAGCCTATCCCGCAAGATTCGTAACGCATTCTAAAGTCAGTAGTTATGAGTTTTACACTACAGAGCTGTAGCATAAAACTCATAACTAAAGTGCTAAAAAGTACACTAACACCCATAAACTACCTATTAACCCCTAAACCGAGGTCCTCCCGCATCGCAAACACTTAAATAAAATGATTAACCCCTAATCTGCCGCACCCGACATCGCTGCAACTAGAATAAACATATTAACCCCTAAACTGCTGCACTCCCGCATCTAAACACTAGTTAAATATTATTAACCCCTAATCTGCTTTCCCCAACATCGCCACCACCTACCTACATTTATTAACCCCTAATCTGCCGGCCCCAACGTCGCCGCCACTATACTATATTTATTAACCCCTAAACCTAAGTCTAACCCTAACCCTAACACCCCCTAACTTTAATATAATTAAAATAAATCTAAAGAAAACCTACAATTAATAACTAAATAATTCATATTTAAAACTAAATACTTAACTGTAAAATAAACCCTAAGCTAGCTACAATATAAGTAATAGTTACATTGTAGCTAGCTTAGGTTTTATTTTACAGGCAAGTTTGTATTTATTTTAACTAGGTAGAGTAGTTATGAAATAGTTATTAACTATTTAATAACGACCTAGCTAAAATAAATACAAAAGTACCTGTAAAATAAAACCTAACCTAAGTTACACTAACACCTAACACTACACTACAATTAAATGAATTACCTAAACTACATACAATTAAATAAATTAAATACAATTACCTAAATTACAAAAAAACAAACACTAAATTACACAAAATAAAAAACAAATTACAAGATATTTAAACTAATTATACCTAATCTAATAGCCCTATCAAAATAAAAAAAGCCCCCCCCAAATAAAAAAAACCCTAGCCTAAACTACCAATAGCCCTTAAAAGGGCCTTTTGCGGGGCATTGCCCAAAAGAAATCAGCTCTTTTACCTGAAAAAAAATACAAACAACCCCCCCAACAGTAAAACCCACCACCCACACAACCAACCCCGCAAATAAAACCCTAACTAAAAAAACCTAAGCTGCCCATTGCCCTGAAAAGGGCATTTGGATGGGCATTGCCCTTAAAAGGGCATTTAGCTCTATTGGATGCAATCAGCCAATAGGATTTTTTCAACCTTATTTCCGGTTGGCTGATAGAATTCTATCAGCCAATCGGAATCTAAGGGACGCCATCTTGGATGACGTTACTTAAAGAAACATTCATTCGGGAAGAAGACTTCGTTGGAAGAGAATGCTCCGCGCCGGATGTTTTGAAGATGGAGCCGCTCTGCGCCGGATGGATAAAGATAGAAGATTCCGTCTGGATGAAGACTTCTGCCCGTCTGGAGGACCACTTCTCCCGGCTTGGATGAAGACTTCTCCCGGCTTTGTTGAGGACTTCTTGCTGCTTCGATGAGGACTTCTCCCGGCATCATTGAGGATGGATGTCGGATCTTCAAAACTGTAAGTGGATCTTCAGGAGTTAGTGTTAAGTTTTTTTTAAGGTTTATTGGGTGGGTTTTATTTTTAGGTTAGGGTTTGGGCTGCAATAGAGCTAAATACCCTTTTAAGGGCAATGCCCATCCAAATGCCCTTTTCAGGGCAATGGGGAGCTTAGGTTTTTTTAGTTAGGGTTTTATTTGGGGGGTTGGTTGTGTGGGTGGTGGGTTTTACTGTTGGGGGATTGTTTGTATTTTTATTTACAGGTAAAAGAGCTGATTTCTTTTGGGCAATGTTCCGCAAAAGGCCCTTTTAAGGGCTATTGGTAGTTTAGTTTAGGCTAGGGTTTTTTTTTATTTGGGGGGGGGGGCTTTTTTATTTTGATAGGGCTATTAGATTAGGTGTAATTAGTTTAAATATCTTGTAATATGTTTTTATTTTGTGTAATTTAGTGTTTTTTTTGTAATTTAGGTAATTGAATTTAATTCATTTAATTGTATTTAATTTAGGTAATTTATTTAATTGTAGTGTAGTGTTAGGTGTTAGTGTAACTTAGGTTAGGTTTTATTTTACAGGTAAATTTGTATTTATTTTAGCTGGGTAGTTATTAAATAGTTAATAACTATTTCATAACTATTCTACCTAGTTAAAATAAATACAAACTTGCCTGTGAAATAAAAATAAACCCTAAGCTAGCTACAATGTAACTATTAGTTATATTGTAGCTAGCTTAGGGTTTATTTTACAGGTAAGTATTTAGTTTTAAATAGGAATGATTTAGTTATTAATAGTAGGTTTGATTTAGATTTAATTTAATTTAATTATATTTAAGTTAGGGGTGTTAGAGTTAGACTTATGTTTAGGGGATAATAAATGTAGTATAGTGGCGGCGACGTTTGGGGCGGCAGATTAGGGGTTAATACGATTTAACTAGTGTTTGCAATGCGGGAGTGCGGCGGTTTAGGGGTTAATATATTTATTATAGTGGCGGCGATGTCCGGAGCGGCAGATTAGGGGTTAATCAGTATAATGTAGGTGTCTGCGATGTTGGGGTCGGCAGATTAGGGGTTAATAAGTGTAAGATTTGGGGTGTTTAGACTCGGGGTTCATGTTAGGGTGTTAGGTGTAAACATAAAATGTGTTTCCTCATAGGAATCAATGGGGCTGCGTTACGGAGCTTTGCGCTGCTTTATTGCAGGTGTTAGACTTTTTCTCAGCCAGCTCTCCCCATTGATGTCTATGGGGAAATCATGCACGAGCACGTACAACCAGCTCACCGCTGACTTAAGCAGCGCTGGTATTGGAGTACGGTATGAAGCACAATTTTGCTCTACGCTCACTTCTTGACTTTTAACGCCGGGTTTATAAAAACCTGTAATACCAGCACTGTAGGTAAGTGAGCGGTGACAATAACGTGCAAGTTAGTACCGCACCCCTCATAATGCAAAACTCATAATCTGGCTGTTTATTTCTACATCTGTAGCTTAAAAAATAATTAGACTGCCCTCTGGGTAGGCTTATCGACTAGTATTAATATAACTGAGATAAGGGGCAGTCTGCAGAGACTTAGCTACAGGGTAATCACAGAGGTAAAAAGTATATTAATATAACTGAGATAAGGAAGAGTCTGCAGAGGCTTAGATACAGAGTAATCACAGAGGTAAAAAGTATATTAATATAACTGAGATAAGGGGCAGTCTGCAGAGGCTTAGATACAAGGTATTCACAGAGGTAAAAAGTATATTAATATAACTGAGATAAGGAGCAGTCTGCAGAGGCTTTGATACAAGGTAATCACAGAGGTAAAAAGTGTATTAATATAACTGAGATAAGGGGGCAGTCTGCAGAGGCTTAGATACATTGTAATCACAGAGGTAAAAAGTATATTAATATAACGGCGATAAGGGAGCAGTCTGCAGAGGCTTAGATACAAGGTAATCACAGAGGTAAAAGGTATATTAATTAAGCAGTTTGCAGAGGCTTAGATACAAGGTAATCACAGAGGTAAAAAGTATATTAATATAACTGAGATAAGGAGCAGTCTGCAGAGGCTTAGATACAGGGTAATCACAGAGGTAAAAAGTGTATTAATATAACAGTGTTGGTTGTGCAAAACTGGGGAATGGGTAATAAAGGGATTATCTATCTTTTAAAACAATAAAAATTCTATTGTAGACTGTCCTTTAAAGTCCCTTGACGCAATGCCCTTGTGTGCGCACAAGTGAAACTGAGAACAGGGTTTTGTAGCACCATAGAAGTCTATGAGGAGAGGCAGTTAACACAGCCACACAGGGGCGCTATTGATTTAACTTGTGCTTTGTTAGTGCTAATATTTTTGCACTCCTCTTGTAGGGTATTAAATAATGAGTTACATGTGCCTTTAAGAGTCCAGCTGTTTATCTGCTGAGCACCGCTAATTAATTACTGATTTAACAGCAGTAACTAATTTGTCATCAAGCTGATCCACCTACACTGACTTTATGGTAGTTTGACCTCTGTCTCAGTGAAGGTTGGTTCTTTAAAGCACCAGACAGGTAACCTACTGCCATGTCTGTATATTATTGTTTTTGTGCACAAAAAGGCACCATGCCAAACTGATATTAATACAAATAAACATATTAACACTTGCATGCCAAACCATTTGTTTGAATAGAACATTCCTATCCTGTAATAAACATTCGGCTAGATTTAGAGTTGGGCGATAGCCGTCAAAACCAGCGTTAGAGGCTCCTAACGCTGGTTTTTACTGCCCTCTGGTATTTGGAGTCAGTCAGGAAAGGGTCTAATGCTCACTTTGCAGCCGCGACTTTTCCATACCGCAGATCCCCCTACGCCATTTGCGTATCCTATCTTTTCAGTGGGATCTTCCTAACGCTGGTATTTAGAGTCGTGGCTGAAGTGAGCGTTAGAAATCTAACGACAAAACTCCAGACGCAAAAAAAAGTCAGTAGTTAAGAGCTTTCTGGGCTAACGCCGGTTTATAAAGCTCTTAACTACTGTGCTCTAAAGTACACTAACACCCATAAACTACCTATGTACCCCTAAACCGAGGTCCCCCCACATCGCCGCCACTCTAATTACATTTTTTAACCCCTAATCTGCCGTCCGCACGCCGCCGCAAGCTACGTTATACTTATGTACCCCTAATCTGCTGCCCCTAACACCGCCGACCCCTATATTATATTTATTAACCCCTAATCTGCCCCCCTCAACGTCGCCTCCACCTGCCTACACTTATTAACCCCTAATCTGCCGACCGGACCGCGCCGCGATTATAATAAAGTTATTAACCCCTAATCCGCCTCACTCCCGCCTCAATAACCCTATAATAAATAGTATTAACCCCTAATCTGCCCTCCCTAACATCGCCGACACCTAACTTAAAGCATTAACCCCTAATCTGCCGACCGGAGCTCACCGCTACTCTAATACATTTTTTAACCCCTAAAGCTAATTCTAACCCTAACCCCCCCTAACTTAAATATAATTTAAATCTAACGAAATAAATTAACTATTATTAAATAAATTATTCCTATTTAAAGCTAAATACTTACCTGTAAAATAAACCCTAATATAGCTACAATATAAATTATAATTATATTGTAGCTATTTTAGGATTTATATTTATTTTACAGGTAACTTTGTAATTATTTTAACCAGGTACAATAGCTATTAAATAGTTAATAACTATTTAATAGTTACCTAGTTAAAATAATTACAAAATTACCTGTAAAATAAATCCTAACCTAAGTTACAATTAAACTACACTATCAATAAATTAATTAAATACAATACCTACAAATAAATACATTTAAATAAACTAACTAAAGTACAAAAAATAAAAAGAACTAAGTTACAAAAAATAAAAAAATATTTACAAACATTAGAAAAATATTACAACAATTTTAAACTAATTACACCTACTCTAAGCCCCCTAATAAAATAACAAAGCCCCCCAAAATAAAAAAATGCCCTACCCTATTCTAAATTAAAAATGTTCAAAGCTCTTTTACCTTACCAGCCCTTAAAAGGACCTTTTGTGGGGCATGCCCCAAAGAATTCAGCTCTTTTGCCTGTAAAAGAAAAATACAACCCCCCCCAACATTACAACCCACCACCCACATACCCCTAATCTAACCCAAACACCCCTTAAATAAACCTAACACTAAGCCCCTGAAGATCATCCTACCTTATCTTCACCACGCCCGGTTCACTGATCGATCCAGAAGAGCTCCTCCGATGTCTTGATCCAAGGCCAAGCGGGGGGCTGAAGATGTCCATGATCCGACTGAAGTCTTCATCCAAGCGGGAGCTGAAGAGGTCCATGATCGGGCTGAAGTCTTCTATCAAGCGGCATCTTCAATCTTCTTTCTTCCGGATCCATGTTTATTCCGCCGACGCGGAACATCCATCTTCACCGACGACTTCCCGACGAATGACGGTTCCTTTAAGGGACGTTATCCAAGATGGCGTCCCTCGAATTCCGATTGGCTGATAGGATTCTATCAGCCAATCAGAATTAAGGTAGGAAAATTCTGATTGGCTGATGGAATCAGCCAATCAGAATCAAGTTCAATCCGATTGGCTGATCCGATCAGCCAATCAGATTGAGCTCGCATTCTATTGGCTGTTCCGATCAGCTAATAGAATGCAAGCTCAATCTGATTGGCTGATCCAATCAGCCAATCGGATTGAACTTGAATCTGATTGGCTGATTCCATCAGCCAATCAGAATTTTCCTACCTTAATTCCGATTGGCTGATAGAATCCTATCAGCCAATCGGAATTCGAGGGACGCCATCTTGGATGACGTCCCTTAAAGGAACCTTCATTCTTCAGTTGGACGTCAGAAGAAGAAGATGGATCCGCGCTGGAGGTCTTCAAGATTGAGCCGTTCGTCATCGGATGAAGATAGAAGATGCCGCTTGGATCAAGATGGTTGCCGGTCCAGATCTCCTCTTCTTCCCGGATAGGATGAAGACTTTGGAGCCTCTTCTGGACCTCTTCAGCCGCGGCTTGATAGAAGACTTCAGCCGGATTATGGATCGCCAGCCCCCACTTGGCCTTGGATCAAGACTTCGGAGGACGGATCGGTGAACCTGGTATGGTGAAGATAAGGTAGGAAGATCTTCAGGGGCTTAGTGTTAGGTTTATTTAAGGGGGTTTTGGGTTAGATTAGGGGTATGTGGGTGGTGGGTTGTATAATGTTGGTGGGGGTATTGTATGGTTTTTTTTACAGGCAAAAGAGCTGAATTATTTGGGGCATGCCCCGCAAATGGCCCTTTTCAGGGCTGGTAAGGTAAAAGAGCTTTGAACTTTTTTGATTTAGAATAGGGTAGGGCATTTTTTTATTTTGGGGGTCTTTGTTATTTTATTAGGGGGCTTAGAGTAGGTGTAATTAGTTTAAAATTGTTGTAATATTTTTCTAATGTTTGTAAATATTTTTTTATTTTTTGTAACTTAGTTCTTTTTTATTTTTTGTACTTTAGTTAGTTTATTTAATTGTAGATAATTGTAGGTAGTTTATTTAATTTATTTATTGATAGTGTAGTGTTAGGTTTAATTGTAACTTAGGTTAGGATTTATTTTACAGGTAATTTTGTAATTATTTTAACTATTTTAGCTATTAAATAGTTATTAACTATTTAATAGCTATTGTACCTGGTTAAAATAATTATAAAGTTGCCTGTAAAATAAATATTAATCCTAAAATAGCTACAATATAATTATTATTTATATTGTAGCTATATTAGGGTTTATTTTACAGGTGAGTATTTAGCTTTAAATAGGAATAATTTATATAATAAGAGTTAATTTATTTCGTTAGATTTAAATTATATTTAACTTAGGGGGGTGTTAGTGTAAGGGTTAGACTTAGCTTTAGGGGTTAATCCATTTATTAGAGTAGCGGCGAGATCCGGTCGGCAGATTAGGGGTTAATTATTGTAGGTAGCTGGCGGCGATGTTGTGGGGGGCAGATTAGGGGTTAAAAAATATAATATAGGGGTCGGCGGTGTTAGGGGCAGCAGATTAGGGGTACATAGGTATAATGTAGGTTGCGGCGGTGTACGGAGCGGCAGATTAGGGGTTAATAATAATATGCAGGGGTCAGCGATAGCAGGGGTGGCAGATTAGGGGTTAATACATATAATATAGGGGTCGGCGGTGTTAGGGGCAGCAGATTAGGGGTACATAGGTATAATGTAGGTTGCGGCGGTGTACGGAGCGGCAGATTAGCGGTTAAAAAAAATATGCAGGTGTCAGCGATAGCGGGGGCGGCAGATTAGGGGTTAATAAGTGTAAGGTTAGGGGTGTTTAGACTCGGGGTACATGTTAGAGTGTTAGGTGCAGACGTAGGAAGTGTTTCCACATAGAAAACAATGGGGCTGCGTTAGGAGCTGAACGCTGCTTTTTTGCAGGTGTTAGGTTTTTTTTCAACTCAAATGGCCCCATTGTTTTCTATGGGGGAATCGTGCACGAGCACATTTTTGAAGCTGGCCGCGTCCGTAAGCACAGCTGGTATTGAGAGTTGCAGTGGCGGTAGAATATGCTCTACGCTCCCTTTTTTGGAGCCTAACGCAGCCATTCTGTGAACTCTAAATACCAGCGGTATTTAAAAGGTGCGGGGGAAAAAAGCACGCGTTGCTAACGCACCCCTTTGGCCGCAGAACTCTAAATCTAGCCGATTGAGTCAAATGAGGAGTGATTTATTTCTATACTGAGAACAGCAGCTCCCACTGAAGCAGTGAATAGAAAAACCTCTGAAAATACAAACCCTGGCTAAACCCTCATGGAGCACAGACATGGTGATAATATTTGTATTATAACATTTGTGTTTGGGAAGTCCTTGGTGAAAACACTTTATATATTCTTATAAACCTCTCTAAACATCTGTAGAACTGAAGCAGACAGTGATAACATCATGAAACTATCTGTAAGTTAGTCAGTACCTCTGTATAACAGTGTCACAGGGTGATGACATCATGAAACTATCTGTAAGTTAGTCAGCACATCTGTATGACGGTGTCACAGGGTGATAACATCATGTAAGTATCTGTAAGTTAGTCAGTACCTCTGTATAACAGTGTCACAGGGTGATGACATCATGAAAATATCTGTAAGTTAGTCAGCACATCTGTATGACGGTGTCGCAGGGTGATAACATCACGTAATTATCTGTAAGTTAGTCAACACATCTGTATAACGGTGTCGCAGGGTGATAACATCATGTAATTATCTGTAAGTTAGCACATCTGATAACGGTGTCACAGGGTAATAACATCATGTAATTATCTGTAAGATAGTCAACACATCTGTATAATGGTGTCGCAGGGTGATAACATCATGTAATTATCTGTAAGATAGTCAGCACATCTGTATAACGGTGTCGCAGGATGAGAAAATCATGTAATTATCTGTAAGATAGTCGGCACATCTGTATAACAGTGTCACAGGGTGATGACATCATGTAATTATCTGTAAGATAGTCAGCACATCTCTATATCGGTGTCACAGGGTGATGACATCATGTAACTATCTGTAAGTTAGTCAACACATCTGTATAACGGTGTCGCAGGGTGATGACATCATGTAACTATCCGTAAGATAGTCAGCACCTGTATATAACAGTGTCACAGGGTGATGACATCACGTAACTATCCGTAAGATAGTCAGCACATCTGTATAACAGTGTCACAGGGTGATAACATTATGTAATTATCTGAAAGTTAGTCAGCACATCTGTATAACGGTGTCACAGGGTGATGACATTATGTAATTATCTGTAAGTTAGTCAGCACATCTGTATAACGGTGTCACAGGGTGATATAACATCATGTAATTATCTGTAAGTTAGTCAGCACATCTCTATAACGGTGTCACGGGGTGATGACATTATGTAATTATCTGTAAGTTAGTCAGTACATCTGTATAACGGTGTCACAGGGTGATGACATCATGTAATTATCTGTAAGATAGTCAGCACATCTCTATAACGGTGTCACGGAGTGATGACATTATGTAATTATCTGTAAGTTAGTCACTACATCTGTATAACGGTGTCACAGGGTGATGACATCATGTTATTATCTGTAAGATAGTCAGCACATCTGGAAAACGTTGTCACAGGGTGACGACATCATGTAATTATCTGTAAGTTAGTCATTACATCTATATAACGGTGTCACAGGGTGATGAAATCATGTTACTATCTGTAAGATAGTCAGCACATCTGGATAACTGTGTCGCAGGGTGATAACATCATGTAATTATCTGTAAGTTAGCACATCTGATAACGGTGTCACAGGGTAATAACATCATGTAATTATCTGTAAGATAGTCAACACATCTGTATAATGGTGTCGCAGGGTAATGACATCACGTAGTTATCTGCAAGATAGTCGGAACATCTGTATAATAGTGTGGCAGGGTTATGACATCACGTGACTATCTGTAAGTTAGTCAGCATCTCTGTATAACGGTGTCACGGGGTGATAACATCATGTAATTATCTGTAAGTTAGTCAGCACATCTGTATAATGGTGTCACAGGGTGATGACATCACGTAACTATCTGTAAGTTAGTCAGTACATCTGTATAACGGTGTCACGGGGTGATGACATTTTGTAATTATCTGTAAATTAGTCAGTACATCTGTATAACGGTGACACAGGGTGATGACATCATGTAATTATCTGTAAGATAGTCAGCACATCTCTATAACGGTGTCACAGGGTGATGACATCATGTTACTATCTGTAAGATAGTCAGTACATCTGTATAATGGTGTCACAGGGTGATGACATCATGTTACTATCTGTAAGATAGTCAGCACATCTGGATAACTGTGTCGCAGGGTGATAACATCATGTAATTATCTGTAAGTTAGTTAGCACATCTGTATAACGGTGTCGCAGGGTGATAACATCATGTAATTATCTGTAAGTTAGTTAGCACATCTGTATAACGTTGTTGCAGGGTGATAACATCATGTAATTATCCGTAAGATAGTCAGTACCTCTGTATAACAGTGTCACAGGGTGATGACATCATGTAATTATCTGTAAGTTAGTTAGCACATCTGTATAACGGTGTCGCAGGGTGATAACATCATATACTTATCTGTAAGTTAGTCAGCACCTCTGTATAATGGTGTCACAGGGTGATGACATTATGTAATTAATTATCCATAAGATAGTCAGCACATTTGTATAACGGTGTCGCAGGGTGATGACATAATGTAATTATCAGTAAGTTAGTCAGCACAGACAAATCCCTGTTAAAAACAAGAAAAAACAGGAGCACAACTCCGTGCAACAAACAGTACACGGAAGATCTAAGTGTAGATTAAAAACGATTTATTAGGTAAACATAACATAACAAGTGTAAAACATCAAATCAGACACTCACATCGATGCCCTCAAACATATGAGGTATGTGCCTGCGGTGAATATTAGTAAGTCAAAACTCCACTTCACTGGTCTCCTCCTCTCTCCTTCAAGAAGTATTCGATAGCCAGCGGGTAAGTCTCTGTATAAGTCTTTAGGACCCTCTCTGTTCCGTTCTGACACACACTGCTCTGAAAAAAGCCGGCTCCAGTGCAGAGGCTGTCTAATACGTCAGAGTACGTCCAAGCGTATCATCAAGTGGGCGTGGCCTTACGCGTTTCGCGAGGCTCCTCCTCGCTTCGTCAGAGTGACCTCTGACGAAGCGAGGAGGAGCCTCGCGAAACGCGTAAGGCCACGCCCACTTGATGATACGCTTGGACGTACTCTGACGTATTAGACAGCCTCTGCACTGGAGCCGGTTTTTTTCAGAGCAGTGTGTGTCAGAACGTAACAGAGAGGGTCCTAAAGACTTATACAGAGACTTACCCGCTGGCTATCGAATACTTCTTGAAGGAGAGAGGAGGAGACCAGTGAAGTGGAGTTTTGACCTACTAATATTCACCGCAGGCACATACCTCATATGTTTGAGGGTATCGATGTGAGTGTCTGATTTGATGTTTTACACTTGTTATGTTATGTTTACCTAATAAATCGTTTTTAATCTACACTTAGATCTTCCGTGTACTGTTGGGTGCACGGAGTTGCGCTCCTGTTTTTTCTTGTTTTTAACAGGGATTTGCCTTTGCTTTTGTCACCACGGAATACACACCAGTGGATCTTGAAGGAGCAGCAGAGAGGTGTGGATTAAGACTGTAAATTTCTTACCCATATGGACTGAAGTGATTATTCACTACCATTTCTTACTGAGACTGTATATTAGTGTATGGTAAGAAAGAATCTTTTATCGTTTTATTCTGCATTTAACAGGTTAATGAGATCAGTTCTTTTGTTGCAGTATACTGTTTATTCATTAATGTTTTATAGAATTGTGCTCATTATTTGAATTTTATATATGTTTCTTTCCTTATAATTATTTATATATTTTTTGGGTGGCGCTTTGGGATTTTGTTTTGTGTTTGAAGTTAGTCAGCACATCTGTATAACAGTGTCACAGGGTGATGACATCACGTAACTATCTGTAACATAGTCAGCACATCTGTATAATGGTGTCACAGGGTGATGACATCATGTATTTATCTGTAAGATAGTCAGGACCACTGTATAACGGTGTCACAGGGTGATAACATCATGTAATTATCCGTAAGTTAGTCAGCACATCTGTATAATGGTGTTGCAGGGTGATGACATCATGTAATTATATGTAAGTTAGTCAGCACATCTGTATAATGTTGCGGCAGGGTTATGACATCATGTAATTATCTGTAAGTTAGTCAGTACATCTGTATAATGGTGTTGCAGGGTGATAACATCATGTAATTATCTGTAAGTTAGTTAGCACATCTGTATAACGGTGTCGCAGGGTGATAACATCATGTAACTATCTCTAAGATAGTCAGCACATCTCTCTAACGGTGTCACGGGGTGATGACATCATGTAATTATCTGTAAGTTAGTCAGCACATCTGTATAACGGTGTTGCAGTGTGATAACATCATGTAATTATGTGTAAGTTAGTCAGCACATTTGTATAATGGTGTCACAGGGTGATAACATCATGTAATTATCCGTAAGATAGTCAGTACCTCTGTATAACAGTGTCACAGGGTGATGACATCATGTAATTATCTGTAAGTTAGTTAGCACATCTGTATAACGGTGTCGCAGGGTGATAACATCATATAATTATCTGTAAGTTAGTCAGCACCTCTGTATAATGGTGTCACAGGGTGATGACATTATGTAATTAATTATCCATAAGATAGTCAGCACATTTGTATAATGGTGTTGCAGGGTGATGACATCATGTAATTATATGTAAGTTAGTCAGCACATCTGTATTACTATGTCACAGGGTGATAACATCATGTAATTATCTGTAAGATAGTCAGCACATCTGTATAATGTTGCGGCAGGGTTATGACATCATGTAATTATCTGTAAGTTAGTCAGTACATCTGTATAATGGTGTTGCAGGGTGATAACATCATGTAATTATCTGTAAGTTAGTTAGCACATCTGTATAACGGTGTCGCAGGGTGATAACATCATGTAACTATCTGTAAGATAGTCAGCACATCTCTCTAACGGTGTCACGGGGTGATGACATCATGTAATTATCTGTAAGTTAGTCAGCACATCTGTATAACGGTGTTGCAGTGTGATAACATCATGTAATTATGTGTAAGTTAGTCAGCACATTTGTATAATGGTGTCACAGGGTGATAACATCATGTAATTATCCGTAAGATAGTCAGTACCTCTGTATAACAGCGTCACAGGGTGATGACATCATGTAATTATCTGTAAGTTAGTTAGCACATCTGTATAACGGTGTCGATGGGTGATAACATCATATAATTATCTGTAAGTTAGTCAGCACCTCTGTATAATGGTGTCGCAGGGTGATGACATCATGTAATTTATCAGTAAGTTACTCAGCACATCTGTATAACAGTGTCACAGGGTGATGACATCACGTAACTATCTGTAAGATAGTCAGCACATCTGTATAATGGTGTCACAGGGTGATGACATCATGTATTTATCTGTAAGATAGTCAGGACCTCTGTATAACGGTGTCACAGGGTGATAACATCATGTAATTATCCGTAAGTTAAACAGCACATCTGTATAATGGTGTTGCAGGGTGATGGCATCATGTAATTATATGTAAGTTAGTCAGCACATCTGTATTACTATGTCACAGGGTGATAACATCATGTAATTATCTGTAAGATAGTCAGCACATCTGTATAATGTTGCGGCAGGGTTATGACATCATGTAATTATCTGTAAGTTAGTCAGTACATCTGTATAATGGTGTCACAGGGTGATAACATCATGTAATTATCTGTAAGTTAGTCAGTACCTCTGTATAACAGTGTCACAGGGTGATGACATCATGTAATTATCTGTAAGTTAGTCAACACATCTGTATAACAGTGTCACAGGGTAATAACATCATGTAATTATCTGTAAGTTAGTCAGTACCTCTGTATAACAGTGTCACAGGGTGATGACATCACATAACTATCCGTAAGATAGTCAGCACATCTGTATAACGGTGTCACAGGGTGATAACATCATGTAATTATCTGAAAGTTAGTCAGTACCTCTGTATAACAGTGTCACAGGGTGATAACATCATGTAATTATCTGTGTTAGTCAGCACATCTGTATAATGGTGTCACAGGGTGATGACCTCATGTAATTATCCATAAGATAGTCAGCACCTCTGTATAACGGTGTCACAGGGTGATGACATCATGTAATTATCTGTAAGATAGTCAGCACATATATATAACAGTGTCAAAGGGTGATCACATCATGTAATTATCTGTAAGTTAGTCAGTACCTCCGTATAACGGTGTCACGGGGTGATGACATTATGTAATTATCTGTAAGTTAGTCAGCACATCTGTATAATGGTGTCACAGGGTGATGATGACATTATGTAATTATCTGTAAGTTAGTCAGCACCTTTTTAAAACTGTGTCGCAGGGTGATGACATCATGTAATTATCAGTAAGTTAGTCAGCACATCTGTATAACGGTAACGCAGGGTGATGACATCACGTAACTATCTGTAAGATAGTCAGCACATCTGTATAACAGTATCAAAGGGTGATCACATCACGTAACTATCTGTAAGATAGTCAGCACCTCTATATAACAGTGTCACGGGGTGATGACATCATGTAATTATCTGTAAGTTAGTCAGCACCTCTGTATAACGGTTTCACAGGGTAATAACATCATGTAACTATCCGTAAGTTAGTCAGCACATCTGTATAACGGTGCCGCAGGGTGATGACATCATGTAACTATCCGTAAGATAGTCAGCACTTCTGTATAACAGTGTCACAGGGTGATGACATCATGGTACTATCTAAACGATAGTCAGCACATCTGTATAACGGTGCTGCAGGGTGATGACATCACGTAACTATCCGTAAGATAGTCAGCACATCGGTATAACGGTGTCACAGGGTGATGAGATCATGTAATTATCAGTAAGTTAGTCAACACATCTGTATAATGGTGTCACAGGGTGATGACATCATGTATTTATCTGTAAGATAGTCAGGACCTCTGTATAACGGTGTCACAGGGTGATAACATCATGTAATTATCCGTAAGTTAATCAGCACATCTGTATAATGGTGTTGCAGGGTGATGGCATCATGTTATTATATGTAAGTTAGTCAGCACATCTGTATTACTATGTCACAGGGTGATAAAATCATGTAATTATCTGTAAGATAGTCAGCACATCTGTATAATGTTGCGGCAGGGTTATGACATCATGTAATTTTCTGTAAGTTAGTCAGTACATCTGTATAATGGTGTCACAGGGTGATAACATCATGTAATTATCTGTAAGTTAGTCAGTACCTCTGTATAACAGTGTCACAGGGTGATGACATCATGTAATTATCTTTATTTTAGTCAACACATCTGTATAACAGTGTCACAGGGTGATAACATCATGTAATTATCTGTAAGTTAGTCAGTACCTCTGTATAACAGTGTCACAGGGTGATGACATCACGTAACTATCCGTAAAATAGTCAACACATCTGTATAACGGTGTCACAGGGTGATAACATCATGTAATTATCTGAAAGTTAGTCAGTACCTCTGTATAACAGTGTCGCAGGGTGATAACATCATGTAATTATCTGTGTTAGTCAGCACATCTGTATAATGGTGTCACAGCTTGATGACCTCATGTAATTAACCATAAGATAGTCAGCACCTCTGTATAACGGTGTCACAGGGTGATGACATCATGTAATTATCTGTAAGATAGTCAGCACATATATATAACAGTGTCAAAGGGTGATCACATCATGTAATTATCTGTAAGTTAGTCAGTACCTCCGTATAATGGTGTCACGGGGTGATGACATTATGTAATTATCTGTAAGTTAGTCAGCACATCTGTATAATGGTGTCACAGGGTGATGATGACATTATGTAATTATCTGTAAGTTAGTCAGTACCTTTTTAAAACTGTGTCGCAGGGTGATGACATCATGTAATTATCAGTAAGTTAGTCAACACATCTGTATAACGGTAACGCAGGGTGATGACATCACGTAACTATCTGTAAGATAGTCAGCACATCTGTATAACAGTATCACAGGGTGATGACATCACGTAACTATCTGTAAGATAGTCAGCACCTCTATATAACAGTGTCACGGGGTGATGACATCATGTAATTATCTGTAAGTTAGTCAGCACATCTGTATAACAGTGTCACAGGGTAATGACATCATGTAATTATCTGTAAGTTAGTCAGCACCTCTGTATAACGGTTTCACAGGGTAATAACATCATGTAACTATCCGTAAGTTAGTCCGCACATCTGTATAACGGTGCCGCAGGGTGATGACATCACGTAACTATCCGTAAGATAGTCAGCACTTCTGTATAACAGTGTCACAGGGTGATGACATCATGTTACTATCTGTACGATAGTCAGCACATCTGTATAACGGTGCTGCAGGGTGATGACATCACGTAACTATCCGTAAGATAGTCAGCACATCAGTATAACGGTGTCACAGGGTGATGACATCATGTAATTATCTGTAAGATAGTCAGCACATCTGTATAACCGTGTCACAGGGTGATGACATTATGTAATTATCTGTAAGATAGTCAGCACATCTATATAACGGTGTCAGAGGGTGATGACATCACATAATTATCTGTAAGTTAGTCAGCACATCTGTATAACAGTGTCACAGGGTGATGACATTATGTAATTAATTATCCATAAGATAATCAGCACATCTGTATAACGGTGTCACAGGGTGATACCATCATGTGACTATCCGTAAGATAGTCAGCACATCTGTATAACGGTGTCACAGGGTGATGATATCCTGTAACTATCTGTAAGATAGTCAGCACATCTGTATAATGGTGTCACAGGGTGATGACATTATGTAATTATCTGTATGATAGTCAGGACCTCTGTATAACGGTGTCACAGGGTGATGACATCACGTGACTATCTGTAAAATAGTCCGCACATCTCTATAATGGGGTTAAAGGGTTATAACATCACTTAACTATCCGTAAGATAATCAGCACATCTGTATAACGGTGTCACAGGGTGATAACATCATGTAATTATCTGTAAGTTAGTCAGCACTTCTGTAAAACGGTGTCGCAGGGTGATGACATCATGTAACTATCCATAAGATAGTCCGCACATCTCTATAACGGTGTTACAGGGTGATAACATCACTTAACTTATCCGTAAGATAATCAGCACATCTGTATAACGGTGTCACAGGGTGATAACATCATGTAATTATCTGTAAGTTAGTCGGCACCTCTGTAAAACGGTGTCGCAGGGTGATGACATCATGTAACTATCCATAAGATAGTCCGCACATCTCTATAACGGTGTTACAGGGTGATAACATCACTTAACTTATCCGTAAGATAATCAGCACATCTGTATAACGGTGTCACAGGGTGATGGCATCACGTAACTATCTGTAAGATAGTCAGCAACTCTATATAACGGTGTCAGAGGGTGATGACATCATGTAACTATCCAAACGTTAGTCAGCACATATATATAACGGTGTCACAGGGTGATGACATCACGTAACTATCTGTAAGATAGTTAGCACATCTGTATAACGGTTTCACAGGGTGATAACATCATGTAATTATCTGTAAGTTAGTCAGCACATCTGTATAACAGTGTCACGGGGTGATGACATCATGTAATTATCTGTAAGTCAGTCAGCACCTCTGTATAACAGTGTCACAGGGTGATGACATCATGCAATTATCTGTAAGTTAGTCAGCACATCTGTATAACGGTGTCACAGGGTGATGACATCACATAATTATCTGTAAGTTAGTCAGCACATCTGTATAACAGTGTCACAGGGTGATAACATCATGTAACTATCCGTTACATCATGTAATTATCTGTAAGTCAGTCAGCACCTCTGTATAACAGTGTCACAGGGTGATGACATCATGCAATTATCTGTAAGTTAGTCAGCACATCTGTATAACGGTGTCACAGGGTGATGACATCACGTAATTATCTGTAAGTTAGTCAGCACATCTGTATAACAGTGTCACAGGGTGATAACATCATGTAACTATCCGTAAGTTAGTCAGCACATCTGTATAACAGTGTCACAGGGTGATAACATCATGTAACTATCCGTAAGATAATCAGCACATCTGTATAACGGTGTCACAGGGTGATGACATCACGTAACTATCCGTAAGATAGTCAGCACATCAGTATAACGGTGTCACAGGGTGATGACATCATGTAATTATCTGTACGATAGTCAGCACATCTGTATAACGGTGCTGCAGGGTGATGACATCACGTAACTATCCGTAAGATAGTCAGCACATCAGTATAACGGTGTCACAGGGTGATTACATCATGTAATTATCTGTAAGATAGTCAGCACATCTGTATAACCGTGTCACAGGGTGATGACATTATGTAATTATCTGTAAGATAGTCAGCACATCTATATAACGGTGTCAGAGGGTGATGACATCACATAATTATCTGTAAGTTAGTCAGCACATCTGTATAACAGTGTCACAGGGTGATGACATTATGTAATTAATTATCCATAAGATAATCAGCACATCTGTATAACGGTGTCACAGGGTGATACCATCATGTGACTATCCGTAAGATAGTCAGCACATCTGTATAACGGTGTCACAGGGTGATGATATCCTGTAACTATCTGTAAGATAGTCAGCACATCTGTATAATGGTGTCACAGGGTGATGACATTATGTAATTATCTGTATGATAGTCAGGACCTCTGTATAACGGTGTCACAGGGTGATGACATCACGTGACTATCTGTAAAATAGTCCGCACATCTCTATAATGGGGTTAAAGGGTGATAACATCACTTAACTATCCGTAAGATAATCAGCACATCTGTATAACGGTGTCACAGGGTGATAACATCATGTAATTATCTGTAAGTTAGTCAGCACTTCTGTAAAACGGTGTCGCAGGGTGATGACATCATGTAACTATCCATAAGATAGTCCGCACATCTCTATAACGGTGTTACAGGGTGATAACATCACTTAACTTATCCGTAAGATAATCAGCACATCTGTATAACGGTGTCACAGGGTGATAACATCATGTAATTATCTGTAAGTTAGTCGGCACCTCTGTAAAACGGTGTTGCAGGGTGATGACATCATGTAACTATCCATAAGATAGTCCGCACATCTCTATAACGGTGTTACAGGGTGATAACATCACTTAACTTATCCGTAAGATAATCAGCACATCTGTATAACGGTGTCACAGGGTGATGGCATCATGTAACTATCTGTAAGATAGTCAGCAACTCTATATAACGGTGTCAGAGGGTGATGACATCATGTAACTATCCAAACGTTAGTCAGCACATATATATATAACGGTGTCACAGGGTGATGACATCACGTAACTATCTGTAAGATAGTTAGCACATCTGTATAACGGTTTCACAGGGTGATAACATCATGTAATTATCTGTAAGTTAGTCAGCACATCTGTATAACAGTGTCACGGGGTGATGACATCATGTAATTATCTGTAAGTCAGTCAGCACCTCTGTATAACAGTGTCACAGGGTGATGACATCATGCAATTATCTGTAAGTTAGTCAGCACATCTGTATAACGGTGTCACAGGGTGATGACATCACGTAATTATCTGTAAGTTAGTCAGCACATCTGTATAACAGTGTCACAGGGTGATAACATCATGTAACTATCCGTAAGTTAGTCAGCACATCTGTATAACAGTGTCACAGGGTGATAACATCATGTAACTATCTGTAAGTTAGTCAGCACATCTGTATAACGGTGTTACAGGGTGATGACATTATGAATTAATTATCCATAAGATAATCAGCACATCTGTATAACGGTGTCACAGGGTGATACCATCATGTAACTATCCGTAAGATAATCAGCACATCTGTATAACGGTGTCACAGGGTGATTATGTCCTGTAACTATCTGTAAGATAATCAGCACATCTGTATAACGGTGTCACAGGGTGATGGCATCATGTAACTATCTGTAAGATAGTCAGCACTTCTATATAACGGTGTCACAGGGTGATGACATCATGTAACTATCCAAAAGTTAGTCAGCACATATATATAACGGTGTCACAGGGTGATGGCATCATGTAACTATCTGTAAGATAGTCAGCACCTCTATATAACGGTGTCACAGGGTGATGACATCATGTAACTATCCAAAAGTTAGTCAGCACATATATATAACAGTGTCACAGGGTGATGACATCACGTAACTATCTGTAAGATAGTGAGCACATCTGTATAACGGTGTCACAAGGTGATAAAATCATGTAATTATCTGTGTTAGTCAGCACATCTGTATAACGGTGTCACAGGGTGATGACATCATGTAATTATCTGTAAGATAGTCAGCACATCTATATAATGGTGTCACAGAGTGATAACATTCTGTAATTATCTGTAAGTTAGTCAGCACATCTGCATGACAGTTTCACAGGGTGATAACATCATGTAACTATCTGTAAGTTAGTTAGCACATCTGTATAACGGTGTCACAGGGTGATGACATTATGTAATTAATTATCGTAAGATAGTCAGCACATTTGTATAACGGTGTCACAGGGTGATGACATCCTGTAACTATCTGTAAGATAGTCAGCACATCTGTATAACGGTGTCACAGGGTAATGACATCATCTAATTATCCATAAGATAATCAGCACATCTATATAATGGTGTCACAGAGTGATAACATTCTGTAATTATCTGTAAGTTAGTCAGCACATCTGCATAACAGTTTCACAGGGTGATAACATCATGTAACTATCTGTAAGTTAGTCAGCACATCTGTATAGCGGTGTCACAGGGTGATGACATTATGTAATTAATTATCGTAAGATAGTCAGCACATTTGTATAACGGTGTCACAGGGTGATGACATCATGTAACTATCTGTAAGATAGTCAGCACCTCTATATAACAGTGTCACGGGGTGATGACATCATGTAATTATCTGTAAGTTAGTCAGCACATCTGTATAACAGTGTCACAGGGTAATGACATTATGTAATTATCTGTAAGTTAGTCAGCACCTCTGTATAACGGTTTCACAGGGTAATAACATCATGTAACTATCCATAAGTTAGTCAGCACATCTGTATAACGGTGCCGCAGGGTGATGACATCATGTAACTATGCGTAAGATAGTCAGCACTTCTGTATAACAGTGTCACAGGGTGATGACATCATGTTACTATCTGTACGATAGTCAGCACATCTGTATAACGGTGCTGCAGGGTGATGACATCACGTAACTATCCGTAAGATAGTCAGCACATCGGTATAACGGTGTCACAGGGTGATGACATCATGTAATTATCTGTAAGATAGTCAGCACATCTGTATAACCGTGTCACAGGGTGATGATATTATGTAATTATCTGTAAGATAGTCAGCACATCTGTATAACGGTGTCACAGGGTGATGACATCACGTAATTATCTGTAAGTTAGTCAGCACATCTGTATAACAGTGTCACAGGGTGATAACATCATGTAACTATCCGTAAGTTAGTCAGCACATCTGTATAACAGTGTCACAGGGTGATAACATCATGTAACTATCTGTAAGTTAGTCAGCACATCTGTATAACGGTGTTACAGGGTGATGACATTATGAATTAATTATCCATAAGATAATCAGCACATCTGTATAACGGTGTCACAGGGTGATACCATCATGTAACTATCCGTAAGATAATCAGCACATCTGTATAACGGTGTCACAGAGTGATGACATCACGTAACTATCCGTAAGATAGTCAGCACATCAGTATAACGGTGTCACAGGGTGATGACATCATGTAATTATCTGTAAGATAGTCAGCACATCTGTATAACCGTGTCACAGGGTGATGACATTATGTAATTATCTGTTAGATAGTCAGCACATCTATATAACGGTGTCAGAGGGTGATGACATCACATAATTATCTGTAAGTTAGTCAGCACATCTGTATAACAGTGTCACAGGGTGATGACATTATGTAATTAATTATCCATAAGATAATCAGCACATCTGTATAACGGTGTCACAGGGTGATACCATCATGTGACTATCCGTAAGATAGTCAGCACATCTGTATAACGGTGTCACAGGGTGATGATATCCTGTAACTATCTATAAGATAGTCAGCACATCTGTATAATGGTGTCACAGGGTGATGACATTATGTAATTATCTGTAAGTTAGTCAGCACTTCTGTAAAACGGTGTCGCAGGGTGATGACATCATGTAACTATCCATAAGATAGTCCGCACATCTCTATAACGGTGTTACAGGGTGATAACATCACTTAACTTATCCGTAAGATAATCAGCACATCTGTATAACGGTGTCACAGGGTGATAACATCATGTAATTATCTGTAAGTTAGTCGGCACCTCTGTAAAACGGTGTCGCAGGGTGATGACATCATGTAACTATCCATAAGATAGTCCGCACATCTCTATAACGGTGTTACAGGGTGATAACATCACTTAACTTATCCGTAAGATAATCAGCACATCTGTATAACGGTGTCACAGGGTGATGGCATCATGTAACTATCTGTAAGATAGTCAGCAACTCTATATAATGGTGTCAGAGGGTGATGACATCATGTAACTATCCAAACGTTAGTCAGCACATATATATAACGGTGTCACAGGGTGATGACATCACGTAACTATCTGTAAGATAGTTAGCACATCTGTATAACGGTTTCACAGGGTGATAACATCATGTAATTATCTGTAAGTTAGTCAGCACATCTGTATAACAGTGTCACGGGGTGATGACATCATGTAATTATCTGTAAGTCAGTCAGCACCTCTGTATAACAGTGTCACAGGGTGATGACATCATGCAATTATCTGTAAGTTAGTCAGCACATCTGTATAACGGTGTCACAGGGTGATGACATCACGTAATTATCTGTAAGTTAGTCAGCACATCTGTATAACAGTGTCACAGGGTGATAACATCATGTAACTATCCGTAAGTTAGTCAGCACATCTGTATAACAGTGTCACAGGGTGATAACATCATGTAACTATCTGTAAGTTAGTCAGCACATCTGTATAACAGTGTTACAGGGTGATGACATTATGAATTAATTATCCATAAGATAATCAGCACATCTGTATAACGGTGTCACAGGGTGATACCATCATGTAACTATCCGTAAGATAATCAGCACATCTGTATAACGGTGTCACAGGGTGATGATGTCCTGTAACTATCTGTAAGATAATCAGCACATCTGTATAACGGTGTCACAGGGTGATGGCCTCATGTAACTATCTGTAAGATAGTCAGGACTTCTATATAACGGTGTCACAGGGTGATGACATCATGTAACTATCCAAAAGTTAGTCAGCACATATATATAACGGTGTCACAGGGTGATGGCATCATGTAACTATCTGTAAGATAGTCAGCACCTCTATATAACGGTGTCACAGGGTGATGACATCATGTAACTATCCAAAAGTTAGTCAGCACATATATATAACAGTGTCACAGGGTGATGACATCACGTAACTATCTGTAAGATAGTGAGCACATCTGTATAACGGTGTCACAAGGTGATAAAATCATGTAATTATCTGTGTTAGTCAGCACATCTGTATAACGGTGTCACAGGGTGATGACATCATGTAATTATCTGTAAGATAGTCAGCACATCTATATAATGGTGTCACAGAGTGATAACATTCTGTAATTATCTGTAAGTTAGTCAGCACATCTGCATGACAGTTTCACAGGGTGATAACATCATGTAACTATCTGTAAGTTAGTTAGCACATCTGTATAACGGTGTCACAGGGTGATGACATTATGTAATTAATTATCGTAAGATAGTCAGCACATTTGTATAACGGTGTCACAGGGTGATGACATTCTGTAACTATCTGTAAGATAGTCAGCACATCTGTATAACGGTGTCACAGGGTAATGACATCATCTAATTATCCATAAGATAATCAGCACATCTATATAATGGTGTCACAGAGTGATAACATTCTGTAATTATCTGTAAGTTAGTCAGCACATCTGCATAACAGTTTCACAGGGTGATAACATCATGTAACTATCTGTAAGTTAGTCAGCACATCTGTATAGCGGTGTCACAGGGTGATGACATTATGTAATTAATTATCGTAAGATAGTCAGCACATTTGTATAACGGTGTCACAGGGTGATGACATCATGTAACTATCTGTAAGATAGTCAGCACCTCTATATAACAGTGTCACGGGGTGATGACATCATGTAATTATCTGTAAGTTAGTCAGCACCGCTGTATAACGGTTTCACAGGGTAATAACATCATGTAACTATCCGTAAGTTAGTCAGCACATCTGTATAACGGTGCCGCAGGGTGATGACATCATGTAACTATCCGTAAGATAGTCAGCACTTCTGTATAACAGTGTCACAGGGTGATGACATCATGTTACTATCTGTACGATAGTCAGCACATCTGTATAATGGTGCTGCAGGGTGATGACATCACGTAACTATCCGTAAGATAGTCAGCACATCGGTATAACGGTGTCACAGGGTGATGACATCATGTAATTATCTGTAAGATAGTCAGCACATCTGTATAACCGTGTCACAGGGTGATGATATTATGTAATTATCTGTAAGATAGTCAGCACATCTGTATAACGGTGTCACAGGGTGATGACATCACGTAATTATCTGTAAGTTAGCACATCTGTATAACAGTGTCACAGGGTGATAACATCATGTAACTATCCGTAAGTTAGTCAGCACATCTGTATAACAGTGTCACAGGGTGATAACATCATGTAACTATCTGTAAGTTAGTCAGCACATCTGTATAACGGTGTTACAGGGTGATGACATTATGAATTAATTATCCATAAGATAATCAGCACATCTGTATAACGGTGTCACAGGGTGATACCATCATGTAACTATCCGTAAGATAATCAGCACATCTGTATAACGGTGTCACAGGGTGATGACATCACGTAACTATCCGTAAGATAGTCAGCACATCAGTATAATGGTGTCACAGGGTGATGACATCATGTAATTATCTGTACGATAGTCAGCACATCTGTATAACGGTGCTGCAGGGTGATGACATCACGTAACTATCCGTAAGATAGTCAGCACATCAGTATAACGGTGTCACAGGGTGATGACATCATGTAATTATCTGTAAGATAGTCAGCACATCTGTATAACCGTGTCACAGGGTGATGACATTATGTAATTATCTGTAAGATAGTCAGCACATCTATATAACGGTGTCAGAGGGTGATGACATCACATAATTATCTGTAAGTTAGTCAGCACATCTGTATAACAGTGACACAGGGTGATGACATTATGTAATTAATTATCCATAAGATAATCAGCACATCTGTATAACGGTGTCACAGGGTGATACCATCATGTGACTATCCGTAAGATAGTCAGCACATCTGTATAACGGTGTCACAGGGTGATGATATCCTGTAACTATCTGTAAGATAGTCAGCACATCTGTATAATGGTGTCACAGGGTGATGACATTATGTAATTATCTGTATGATAGTCAGGACCTCTGTATAACGGTGTCACAGGGTGATGACATCACGTGACTATCTGTAAAATAGTCCGCACATCTCTATAATGGGGTTAAAGGGTGATAACATCACTTAACTATCCGTAAGATAATCAGCACATCTGTATAACGGTGTCACAGGGTGATAACATCATGTAATTATCTGTAAGTTAGTCAGCACTTCTGTAAAACGGTGTCGCAGGGTGATGACATCATGTAACTATCCATAAGATAGTCCGCACATCTCTATAACGGTGTTACAGGGTGATAACATCACTTAACTTATCCGTAAGATAATCAGCACATCTGTATAACGGTGTCACAGGGTGATAACATCATGTAACTGTCTGTAAGATAGTCAGCACATCTGTATAATGGTGTCACAGGGTGATGACATTATGTAATTATCTGTAAGTTAGTCAGCACTTCTGTAAAACGGTGTCGCAGGGTGATGACATCATGTAACTATCCATAAGATAGTCCGCACATCTCTATAACGGTGTTACAGGGTGATAACATCACTTAACTTATCCGTAAGATAATCAGCACATCTGTATAACGGTGTCACAGGGTGATAACATCATGTAATTATCTGTAAGTTAGTCGGCACCTCTGTAAAACGGTGTCGCAGGGTGATGACATCATGTAACTATCCATAAGATAGTCCGCACATCTCTATAACGGTGTTACAGGGTGATAACATCACTTAACTTATCCGTAAGATAATCAGCACATCTGTATAACGGTGTCACAGGGTGATGGCATCATGTAACTATCTGTAAGATAGTCAGCAACTCTATATAATGGTGTCAGAGGGTGATGACATCATGTAACTATCCAAACGTTAGTCAGCACATATATATAACGGTGTCACAGGGTGATGACATCACGTAACTATCTGTAAGATAGTTAGCACATCTGTATAACGGTTTCACAGGGTGATAACATCATGTAATTATCTGTAAGTTAGTCAGCACATCTGTATAACAGTGTCACGGGGTGATGACATCATGTAATTATCTGTAAGTCAGTCAGCACCTCTGTATAACAGTGTCACAGGGTGATGACATCATGCAATTATCTGTAAGTTAGTCAGCACATCTGTATAACGGTGTCACAGGGTGATGACATCACGTAATTATCTGTAAGTTAGTCAGCACATCTGTATAACAGTGTCACAGGGTGATAACATCATGTAACTATCCGTAAGTTAGTCAGCACATCTGTATAACAGTGTCACAGGGTGATAACATCATGTAACTATCTATAAGTTAGTCAGCACATCTGTATAACAGTGTTACAGGGTGATGACATTATGAATTAATTATCCATAAGATAATCAGCACATCTGTATAACGGTGTCACAGGGTGATACCATCATGTAACTATCCGTAAGATAATCAGCACATCTGTATAACGGTGTCACAGGGTGATGATGTCCTGTAACTATCTGTAAGATAATCAGCACATCTGTATAACGGTGTCACAGGGTGATGGCCTCATGTAACTATCTGTAAGATAGTCAGGACTTCTATATAACGGTGTCACAGGGTGATGACATCATGTAACTATCCAAAAGTTAGTCAGCACATATATATAACGGTGTCACAGGGTGATGGCATCATGTAACTATCTGTAAGATAGTCAGCACCTCTATATAACGGTGTCACAGGGTGATGACATCATGTAACTATCCAAAAGTTAGTCAGCACATATATATAACAGTGTCACAGGGTGATGACATCACGTAACTATCTGTAAGATAGTGAGCACATCTGTATAACGGTGTCACAAGGTGATAAAATCATGTAATTATCTGTGTTAGTCAGCACATCTGTATAACGGTGTCACAGGGTGATGACATCATGTAATTATCTGTAAGATAGTCAGCACATCTATATAATGGTGTCACAGAGTGATAACATTCTGTAATTATCTGTAAGTTAGTCAGCACATCTGCATGACAGTTTCACAGGGTGATAACATCATGTAACTATCTGTAAGTTAGTTAGCACATCTGTATAACGGTGTCACAGGGTGATGACATTATGTAATTAATTATCGTAAGATAGTCAGCACATTTGTATAACGGTGTCACAGGGTGATGACATTCTGTAACTATCTGTAAGATAGTCAGCACCTCTATATAACAGTGTCACGGGGTGATGACATCATGTAATTATCTGTAAGTTAGTCAGCACCGCTGTATAACGGTTTCACAGGGTAATAACATCATGTAACTATCCGTAAGTTAGTCAGCACATCTGTATAACGGTGCCGCAGGGTGATGACATCATGTAACTATCCGTAAGATAGTCAGCACTTCTGTATAACAGTGTCACAGGGTGATGACATCATGTTACTATCTGTACGATAGTCAGCACATCTGTATAATGGTGCTGCAGGGTGATGACATCACGTAACTATCCGTAAGATAGTCAGCACATCGGTATAACGGTGTCACAGGGTGATGACATCATGTAATTATCTGTAAGATAGTCAGCACATCTGTATAACCGTGTCACAGGGTGATGATATTATGTAATTATCTGTAAGATAGTCAGCACATCTGTATAACGGTGTCACAGGGTGATGACATCACGTAATTATCTGTAAGTTAGTCAGCACATCTGTATAACAGTGTCACAGGGTGATAACATCATGTAACTATCCGTAAGTTAGTCAGCACATCTGTATAACAGTGTCACAGGGTGATAACATCATGTAACTATCTGTAAGTTAGTCAGCACATCTGTATAACGGTGTTACAGGGTGATGACATTATGAATTAATTATCCATAAGATAATCAGCACATCTGTATAACGGTGTCACAGGGTGATACCATCATGTAACTATCCGTAAGATAATCAGCACATCTGTATAACGGTGTCACAGGGTGATGACATCACGTAACTATCCGTAAGATAGTCAGCACATCAGTATAATGGTGTCACAGGGTGATGACATCATGTAATTATCTGTACGATAGTCAGCACATCTGTATAACGGTGCTGCAGGGTGATGACATCACGTAACTATCCGTAAGATAGTCAGCACATCAGTATAACGGTGTCACAGGGTGATGACATCATGTAATTATCTGTAAGATAGTCAGCACATCTGTATAACCGTGTCACAGGGTGATGACATTATGTAATTATCTGTTAGATAGTCAGCACATCTATATAACGGTGTCAGAGGGTGATGACATCACATAATTATCTGTAAGTTAGTCAGCACATCTGTATAACAGTGTCACAGGGTGATGACATTATGTAATTAATTATCCATAAGATAATCAGCACATCTGTATAACGGTGTCACAGGGTGATACCATCATGTGACTATCCGTAAGATAGTCAGCACATCTGTATAACGGTGTCACAGGGTGATGATATCCTGTAACTATCTGTAAGATAGTCAGCACATCTGTATAATGGTGTCACAGGGTGATGACATTATGTAATTATCTGTATGATAGTCAGGACCTCTGTATAACGGTGTCACAGGGTGATGACATCACGTGACTATCTGTAAAATAGTCCGCACATCTCTATAATGGGGTTAAAGGGTGATAACATCACTTAACTATCCGTAAGATAATCAGCACATCTGTATAACGGTGTCACAGGGTGATAACATCATGTAATTATCTGTAAGTTAGTCAGCACTTCTGTAAAACGGTGTCGCAGGGTGATGACATCATGTAACTATCCATAAGATAGTCCGCACATCTCTATAACGGTGTTACAGGGTGATAACATCACTTAACTTATCCGTAAGATAATCAGCACATCTGTATAACGGTGTCACAGGGTGATAACATCATGTAACTATCTGTAAGTTAGTCAGCACATCTGTATAACGGTGTTACAGGGTGATGACATTATGAATTAATTATCCATAAGATAATCAGCACATCTGTATAACGGTGTCACAGGGTGATACCATCATGTAACTATCCGTAAGATAATCAGCACATCTGTATAACGGTGTCACAGGGTGATGACATCACGTAACTATCCGTAAGATAGTCAGCACATCAGTATAATGGTGTCACAGGGTGATGACATCATGTAATTATCTGTACGATAGTCAGCACATCTGTATAACGGTGCTGCAGGGTGATGACATCACGTAACTATCCGTAAGATAGTCAGCACATCAGTATAACGGTGTCACAGGGTGATGACATCATGTAATTATCTGTAAGATAGTCAGCACATCTGTATAACCGTGTCACAGGGTGATGACATTATGTAATTATCTGTAAGATAGTCAGCACATCTATATAACGGTGTCAGAGGGTGATGACATCACATAATTATCTGTAAGTTAGTCAGCACATCTGTATAACAGTGTCACAGGGTGATGACATTATGTAATTAATTATCCATAAGATAATCAGCACATCTGTATAACGGTGTCACAGGGTGATACCATCATGTGACTATCCGTAAGATAGTCAGCACATCTGTATAACGGTGTCACAGGGTGATGATATCCTGTAACTATCTGTAAGATAGTCAGCACATCTGTATAATGGTGTCACAGGGTGATGACATTATGTAATTATCTGTATGATAGTCAGGACCTCTGTATAACGGTGTCACAGGGTGATGACATCACGTGACTATCTGTAAAATAGTCCGCACATCTCTATAATGGGGTTAAAGGGTGATAACATCACTTAACTATCCGTAAGATAATCAGCACATCTGTATAACGGTGTCACAGGGTGATAACATCATGTAATTATCTGTAAGTTAGTCAGCACTTCTGTAAAACGGTGTCGCAGGGTGATGACATCATGTAACTATCCATAAGATAGTCCGCACATCTCTATAACGGTGTTACAGGGTGATAACATCAATTAACTTATCCGTAAGATAATCAGCACATCTGTATAACGGTGTCACAGGGTGATAACATCATGTAATTATCTGTAAGTTAGTCGGCACCTCTGTAAAACGGTGTCGCAGGGTGATGACATCATGTAACTATCCATAAGATAGTCCGCACATCTCTATAACGGTGTTACAGGGTGATAACATCACTTAACTTATCCGTAAGATAATCAGCACATCTGTATAACGGTGTCACAGGGTGATGGCATCATGTAACTATCTGTAAGATAGTCAGCAACTCTATATAATGGTGTCAGAGGGTGATGACATCATGTAACTATCCAAACGTTAGTCAGCACATATATATAACGGTGTCACAGGGTGATGACATCACGTAACTATCTGTAAGATAGTTAGCACATCTGTATAACGGTTTCACAGGGTGATAACATCATGTAATTATCTGTAAGTTAGTCAGCACATCTGTATAACAGTGTCACGGGGTGATGACATCATGTAATTATCTGTAAGTCAGTCAGCACCTCTGTATAACAGTGTCACAGGGTGATGACATCATGCAATTATCTGTAAGTTAGTCAGCACATCTGTATAACGGTGTCACAGGGTGATGACATCACGTAATTATCTGTAAGTTAGTCAGCACATCTGTATAACAGTGTCACAGGGTGATAACATCATGTAACTATCCGTAAGTTAGTCAGCACATCTGTATAACAGTGTCACAGGGTGATAACATCATGTAACTATCTGTAAGTTAGTCAGCACATCTGTATAACGGTGTTACAGGGTGATGACATTATGAATTAATTATCCATAAGATAATCAGCACATCTGTATAACGGTGTCACAGGGTGATACCATCATGTAACTATCCGTAAGATAATCAGCACATCTGTATAACGGTGTCACAGAGTGATGACATCACGTAACTATCCGTAAGATAGTCAGCACATCAGTATAACGGTGTCACAGGGTGATGACATCATGTAATTATCTGTACGATAGTCAGCACATCTGTATAACGGTGCTGCAGGGTGATGACATCACGTAACTATCCGTAAGATAGTCAGCACATCAGTATAACGGTGTCACAGGGTGATGACATCATGTAATTATCTGTAAGATAGTCAGCACATCTATATAACGTTGTCAGAGGGTGATGACATCACATAATTATCTGTAAGTTAGTCAGCACATCTGTATAACAGTGTCACAGGGTGAGGACATTATGTAATTAATTATCCATAAGATAATCAGCACATCTGTATAACGGTGTCACAGGGTGATACCATCATGTGACTATCCGTAAGATAGTCAGCACATCTGTATAACGGTGTCACAGGGTGATGATATCCTGTAACTATCTATAAGATAGTCAGCACATCTGTATAATGGTGTCACAGGGTGATGACATTATGTAATTATCTGTAAGTTAGTCAGCACTTCTGTAAAACGGTGTCGCAGGGTGATGACATCATTTAACTATCCATAAGATAGTCCGCACATCTCTATAACGGTGTTACAGGGTGATAACATCACTTAACTTATCCGTAAGATAATCAGCACATCTGTATAACGGTGTCACAGGGTGATAACATCATGTAATTATCTGTAAGTTAGTCGGCACCTCTGTAAAACGGTGTCGCAGGGTGATGACATCATGTAACTATCCATAAGATAGTCCGCACATCTCTATAACGGTGTTACAGGGTGATAACATCACTTAACTTATCCGTAAGATAATCAGCACATCTGTATAACGGTGTCACAGGGTGATGGCATCATGTAACTATCTGTAAGATAGTCAGCAACTCTATATAATGGTGTCAGAGGGTGATGACATCATGTAACTATCCAAACGTTAGTCAGCACATATATATAACGGTGTCACAGGGTGATGACATCACGTAACTATCTGTAAGATAGTTAGCACATCTGTATAACGGTTTCACAGGGTGATAACATCATGTAATTATCTGTAAGTAAGTCAGCACATCTGTATAACAGTGTCACAGGGTGATGACATCATGCAATTATCTGTAAGTTAGTCAGCACATCTGTATAACGGTGTCACAGGGTGATGACATCACGTAATTATCTGTAAGTTAGTCAGCACATCTGTATAACAGTGTCACAGGGTGATAACATCATGTAACTATCCGTAAGTTAGTCAGCACATCTGTATAACAGTGTCACAGGGTGATAACATCATGTAACTATCTGTAAGTTAGTCAGCACATCTGTATAACAGTGTTACAGGGTGATGACATTATGAATTAATTATCCATAAGATAATCAGCACATCTGTATAACGGTGTCACAGGGTGATACCATCATGTAACTATCCGTAAGATAATCAGCACATCTGTATAACGGTGTCACAGGGTGATGATGTCCTGTAACTATCTGTAAGATAATCAGCACATCTGTATAACGGTGTCACAGGGTGATAACATCATGTAATTATCTGTAAGTTAGTCAGCACTTCTGTAAAACGGTGTCGCAGGGTGATGACATCATGTAACTATCCATAAGATAGTCCGCACATCTCTATAACGGTGTTACAGGGTGATAACATCACTTAACTTATCCGTAAGATAATCAGCACATCTGTATAACGGTGTCACAGGGTGATAACATCATGTAATTATCTGTAAGTTAGTCGGCACCTCTGTAAAACGGTGTCGCAGGGTGATGACATCATGTAACTATCCATAAGATAGTCCGCACATCTCTATAACGGTGTTACAGGGTGATAACATCACTTAACTTATCCGTAAGATAATCAGCACATCTGTATAACGGTGTCACAGGGTGATGGCATCATGTAACTATCTGTAAGATAGTCAGCAACTCTATATAATGGTGTCAGAGGGTGATGACATCATGTAACTATCCAAACGTTAGTCAGCACATATATATAACGGTGTCACAGGGTGATGACATCACGTAACTATCTGTAAGATAGTTAGCACATCTGTATAACGGTTTCACAGGGTGATAACATCATGTAATTATCTGTAAGTTAGTCAGCACATCTGTATAACAGTGTCACGGGGTGATGACATCATGTAATTATCTGTAAGTCAGTCAGCACCTCTGTATAACAGTGTCACAGGGTGATGACATCATGCAATTATCTGTAAGTTAGTCAGCACATCTGTATAACGGTGTCACAGGGTGATGACATCACGTAATTATCTGTAAGTTAGTCAGCACATCTGTATAACAGTGTCACAGGGTGATAACATCATGTAACTATCCGTAAGTTAGTCAGCACATCTGTATAACAGTGTCACAGGGTGATAACATCATGTAACTATCTGTAAGTTAGTCAGCACATCTGTATAACGGTGTTACAGGGTGATGACATTATGAATTAATTATCCATAAGATAATCAGCACATCTATATAACGGTGTCACAGGGTGATACCATCATGTAACTATCCGTAAGATAATCAGCACATCTGTATAACGGTGTCACAGAGTGATGACATCACGTAACTATCCGTAAGATAGTCAGCACATCAGTATAACGGTGTCACAGGGTGATGACATCATGTAATTATCTGTACGATAGTCAGCACATCTGTATAACGGTGCTGCAGGGTGATGACATCACGTAACTATCCGTAAGATAGTCAGCACATCAGTATAACGGTGTCACAGGGTGATGACATCATGTAATTATCTGTAAGATAGTCAGCACATCTGTATAACCGTGTCACAGGGTGATGACATTATGTAATTATCTGTAAGATAGTCAGCACATCTATATAACGTTGTCAGAGGGTGATGACATCACATAATTATCTGTAAGTTAGTCAGCACATCTGTATAACAGTGTCACAGGGTGAGGACATTATGTAATTAATTATCCATAAGATAATCAGCACATCTGTATAACGGTGTCACAGGGTGATACCATCATGTGACTATCCGTAAGATAGTCAGCACATCTGTATAACGGTGTCACAGGGTGATGATATCCTGTAACTATCTATAAGATAGTCAGCACATCTGTATAATGGTGTCACAGGGTGATGACATTATGTAATTATCTGTAAGTTAGTCAGCACTTCTGTAAAACGGTGTCGCAGGGTGATGACATCATTTAACTATCCATAAGATAGTCCGCACATCTCTATAACGGTGTTACAGGGTGATAACATCACTTAACTTATCCGTAAGATAATCAGCACATCTGTATAACGGTGTCACAGGGTGATAACATCATGTAATTATCTGTAAGTTAGTCGGCACCTCTGTAAAACGGTGTCGCAGGGTGATGACATCATGTAACTATCCATAAGATAGTCCGCACATCTCTATAACGGTGTTACAGGGTGATAACATCACTTAACTTATCCGTAAGATAATCAGCACATCTGTATAACGGTGTCACAGGGTGATGGCATCATGTAACTATCTGTAAGATAGTCAGCAACTCTATATAATGGTGTCAGAGGGTGATGACATCATGTAACTATCCAAACGTTAGTCAGCACATATATATAACGGTGTCACAGGGTGATGACATCACGTAACTATCTGTAAGATAGTTAGCACATCTGTATAACGGTTTCACAGGGTGATAACATCATGTAATTATCTGTAAGTAAGTCAGCACATCTGTATAACAGTGTCACAGGGTGATGACATCATGCAATTATCTGTAAGTTAGTCAGCACATCTGTATAACGGTGTCACAGGGTGATGACATCACGTAATTATCTGTAAGTTAGTCAGCACATCTGTATAACAGTGTCACAGGGTGATAACATCATGTAACTATCCGTAAGTTAGTCAGCACATCTGTATAACAGTGTCACAGGGTGATAACATCATGTAACTATCTGTAAGTTAGTCAGCACATCTGTATAACAGTGTTACAGGGTGATGACATTATGAATTAATTATCCATAAGATAATCAGCACATCTGTATAACGGTGTCACAGGGTGATACCATCATGTAACTATCCGTAAGATAATCAGCACATCTGTATAACGGTGTCACAGGGTGATGATGTCCTGTAACTATCTGTAAGATAATCAGCACATCTGTATAACGGTGTCACAGGGTGATGGCCTCATGTAACTATCTGTAAGATAGTCAGGACTTCTATATAACGGTGTCACAGGGTGATGACATCATGTAACTATCCAAAAGTTAGTCAGCACATATATATAACAGTGTCACAGGGTGATGACATCACGTAACTATCTGTAAGATAGTGAGCACATCTGTATAACGGTGTCACAAGGTGATAAAATCATGTAATTATCTGTGTTAGTCAGCACATCTGTATAACGGTGTCACAGGGTGATGACATCATGTAATTATCTGTAAGATAGTCAGCACATCTATATAATGGTGTCACAGAGTGATAACATTCTGTAATTATCTGTAAGTTAGTCAGCACATCTGCATGACAGTTTCACAGGGTGATAACATCATGTAACTATCTGTAAGTTAGTTAGCACATCTGTATAACGGTGTCACAGGGTGATGACATTATGTAATTAATTATCGTAAGATAGTCAGCACATTTGTATAACGGTGTCACAGGGTGATGACATTCTGTAACTATCTGTAAGATAGTCAGCACATCTGTATAACGGTGTCACAGGGTAATGACATCATCTAATTATCCATAAGATAATCAGCACATCTATATAATGGTGTCACAGAGTGATAACATTCTGTAATTATCTGTAAGTTAGTCAGCACATCTGCATAACAGTTTCACAGGGTGATAACATCATGTAACTATCTGTAAGTTAGTCAGCACATCTGTATAGCGGTGTCACAGGGTGATGACATTATGTAATTAATTATCGTAAGATAGTCAGCACATTTGTATAACGGTGTCACAGGGTGATGACATCATGTAACTATCTGTAAGATAGTCAGCACCTCTATATAACAGTGTCACGGGGTGATGACATCATGTAATTATCTGTAAGTTAGTCAGCACATCTGTATAACAGTGTCACAGGTTAATGACATTATGTAATTATCTGTAAGTTAGTCAGCACCTCTGTATAACGGTTTCACAGGGTAATAACATCATGTAACTATCCGTAAGTTAGTCAGCACATCTGTATAACGGTGCCGCAGGGTGATGACATCATGTAACTATCCGTAAGATAGTCAGCACTTCTGTATAACAGTGTCACAGGGTGATGACATCATGTTACTATCTGTACGATAGTCAGCACATCTGTATAACGGTGCTGCAGGTGATGACATCACGTAACTATCCATAAGATAGTCAGCACATCGGTATAACGGTGTCACAGGGTGATGACATCATGTAATTATCTGTAAGATAGTCAGCACATCTGTATAACCGTGTCACAGGGTGATGATATTATGTAATTATCTGTAAGATAGTCAGCACATCTGTATAACGGTGTCACAGGGTGATGACATCACGTAATTATCTGTAAGTTAGTCAGCACATCTGTATAACAGTGTCACAGGGTGATAACATCATGTAACTATCCGTAAGTTAGTCAGCACATCTGTATAACAGTGTCACAGGGTGATAACATCATGTAACTATCTGTAAGTTAGTCAGCACATCTGTATAACGGTGTTACAGGGTGATGACATTATGAATTAATTATCCATAAGATAATCAGCACATCTGTATAACGGTGTCACAGGGTGATACCATCATGTAACTATCCGTAAGATAATCAGCACATCTGTATAACGGTGTCACAGGGTGATGACATCACGTAACTATCCGTAAGATAGTCAGCACATCAGTATAACGGTGTCACAGGGTGATGACATCATGTAATTATCTGTACGATAGTCAGCACATCTGTATAACGGTGCTGCAGGGTGATGACATCACGTAACTATCCGTAAGATAGTCAGCACATCAGTATAACGGTGTCACAGGGTGATGACATCATGTAATTATCTGTAAGATAGTCAGCACATCTGTATAACCGTGTCACAGGGTGATGACATTATGTAATTATCTGTAAGATAGTCAGCACATCTATATAACGGTGTCAGAGGGTGATGACATCACATAATTATCTGTAAGTTAGTCAGCACATCTGTATAACAGTGTCACAGGGTGATGACATTATGTAATTAATTATCCATAAGATAATCAGCACATCTGTATAACGGTGTCACAGGGTGATACCATCATGTGACTATCCGTAAGATAGTCAGCACATCTGTATAACGGTGTCACAGGGTGATGATATCCTGTAACTATCTATAAGATAGTCAGCACATCTGTATAATGGTGTCACAGGGTGATGACATTATGTAATTATCTGTATGATAGTCAGGACCTCTGTATAACGGTGTCACAGGGTGATGACATCACGTGACTATCTGTAAAATAGTCCGCACATCTCTATAATGGGGTTAAAGGGTGATAACATCACTTAACTATCCGTAAGATAATCAGCACATCTGTATAACGGTGTCACAGGGTGATAACATCATGTAATTATCTGTAAGTTAGTCAGCACTTCTGTAAAACGGTGTCGCAGGGTGATGACATCATGTAACTATCCATAAGATAGTCCGCACATCTCTATAACGGTGTTACAGGGTGATAACATCACTTAACTTATCCGTAAGATAATCAGCACATCTGTATAACGGTGTCACAGGGTGATAACATCATGTAATTATCTGTAAGTTAGTCGGCACCTCTGTAAAACGGTGTCGCAGGGTGATGACATCATGTAACTATCCATAAGATAGTCCGCACATCTCTATAACGGTGTTACAGGGTGATAACATCACTTAACTTATCCGTAAGATAATCAGCACATCTGTATAACGGTGTCACAGGGTGATGGCATCATGTAACTATCTGTAAGATAGTCAGCAACTCTATATAACGGTGTCAGAGGGTGATGACATCATGTAACTATCCAAACGTTAGTCAGCACATATATATAACGGTGTCACAGGGTGATGACATCACGTAACTATCTGTAAGATAGTTAGCACATCTGTATAACGGTTTCACAGGGTGATAACATCATGTAATTATCTGTAAGTTAGTCAGCACATCTGTATAACAGTGTCACGGGGTGATGACATCATGTAATTATCTAAGAAGAAGTATTTTTCCAGCCACCAGTTGAATTTTAAAAAATATTGATATGATGGACCCTGTAAGAAATGAATAAAGGTCTTTTTTAAAATTCAACTGGTGGCTGGAAAAATACTTCTTCTTGGATATACATTGGGGTCTGGCTAACCCTTTTCCCGTGCCCCACAAGGAAAATAGGTGCTGTCTTTCACTATCATATTCACTAGATCATGTAATTATCTGTAAGTCAGTCAGCACCTCTGTATAACAGTGTCACAGGGTGATGACATCATGCAATTATCTGTAAGTTAGTCAGCACATCTGTATAACGGTGTCACAGGGTGATGACATCACGTAATTATCTGTAAGTTAGTCAGCACATCTGTATAACGGTGTCACAGGGTGATGACATCACGTAATTATCTGTAAGTTAGTCAGCACATCTGTATAACAGTGTCACAGGGTGATAACATCATGTAATTATCTGTGTTAGTTAGCACATCTGTATAATGGTGTCACAGGGTGATGACCTCATGTAATTATCCATAAGATAGTCAGCACCTCTGTATAACTGTTTCACAGGGTGATGACATCATGTAATTATCTGTGTTAGTTAGCACATCTGTATAATGGTGTCACAGGGTGATGACCTCATGTAATTATCCATAAGATAGTCAGCACCTCTGTATAACTGTTTCACAGGGTGATGACATCATGTAATTATCTGTAAGATAGTCAGCACATATATATAACAGTGTCAAAGGGTGATCACATCATGTAATTATCTGTAAGTTAGTCAGTACCTCCGTATAACGGTGTCACGGGGTGATGACATTATGTAAGTATCTGTAAGTTAGTAAGCACATCTGTATAATGGTGTTACAGGGTGATGATGACATTATGTAATTATCTGTAAGTTAGTAAGTACCTTTTTAAAACTGTGTCGCAGGGTGATGACATCATGTAATTATCAGTAAGTTAGTCAACACATCTGTATAACGGTAACGCAGGGTGATGACATCACGTAACTATCTGTAAGATAGTCAGCACATCTGTATAACAGTATCACAGGGTGATGACATCACGTAACTATCTGTAAGATAGTCAGCACCTCTATATAACAGTGTCACGGGGTGATAATCAGCACATCTGTATAACGGTGTCACAGGGTGATGATATCACGTAACTATCTGTAAGATAGTCAGCACCTCTGTATAACGGTGTCACAAGTTGATAACATCATGTAACTATCCGTAAGTTAATCAGCACATCTGTATAACGGTGTCACAAGGTGATAACATTATAAAATTATCCATAAGATAATCAACACATCGGTATAATGGTGTCACAGGGTGATAACATCATGTAATTATCTGTAAGTTAGTCAGCACATCTGTATATCAGTGTCACAGGGTGATGATATCACGTAATTATCTGTAAGTTAGTCAGCAGATCTGTATAACATTGTCACAGGGTGATGACATCACGTAATTATCTGTAAGTTAGTCAGTACCTCTGTATAACAGTGTCACAGGGTGATGACATCATGTAATTATCTGTAAGTTAGTCAACACATCTGTATAACAGTGTCACAGGGTGATAACATCATGCAGAAATGTATAAAGGGTCAGAGCTTCTGTATTACTATGTCACAGGCTGATGACATCATGCAGATATGTATAAAGGGTCAGAGTATCTGTATTACTATGTCACAAGGTGATGACATCATGCAGATATATATAAAGAGTCAGAGTATCTGTAATACTATGTCACAGGCTGATTACATCAGGCAGATATGTTTAAAGGGTCAGAGCTTCTGTATTACTATGTCACAGGGTGATGACATCATGCAGATATGTATAAAGGGTCAGAGCTTCTGTATTACTATGTCACAGGGTGATGACATCATGCAGATATGTATAAAGGGTCAGAGCTTCTGTATTACTATATCATAGGGAGATGACATCATGCAGATATATATAAAGAGTCAGAGTATCTGTTTTACTATGTCACAGGCTGATGACATCAGGCAGATATGTATAAAGGGTCAGAGCTTCTGTATTACTATGTCACAGGCTGATGACATCATGCAGATATGTATAAAGGGTCAGAGCTTCTGTATTACTATATCACAGGGAGATGACATCATGCAGATATATATAAAGAGTCAGAGTATCTGTATTACTATGTCACAGGCTGATGACATCAGGCAGATATGTATAAAGGGTCAGAGCTTCTGTATTACTATGTCACAGGGTGATGACATCATGCAGATATGTATAAAGGGTCAGAGCTTCTGTATTACTATGTCACAGGCTGATGACATCATGCAGATATGTATAAAGGGTCAAACAGAAAAAAGGGGTTAACCTCAGCGCTGGAATTAAAACCACAAAAACAGCAGTGTATATATAAGGAATCCCTTACTCCTTACTAGACATAGCACTACAAAAGGTTAACTAAACTTTCTCCAGTGAAAACTGCAGACAGGTAATCAAACACTGCTGCGCTATCTCACCAGATGGCTTAATGTGTGCAGTAACAAAAAACTTTATATGATATGTATAAAGGGTCAGAGCTTCTGTATTACTATGTCACAGGGTGATGACATCATGCAGATATTTATAAAAGGTCAGAGCTTCTGTATTATTATATCACAGGGGGGGTGACATGATTGGATGATGACATAGATACACTAATCAGAGCATCAGGGTCTTTGTGTGAAGAATTTGCAGTTTTTCACATGCTCTGCTCATCGTACACTGAGCTAGCTGAGCTGTATTGTACAATCAGTTCTGGTTATGTAGCTTCTGGTTCTGTGATGACATCTAGTAGCATCTGTAAGATAGTCAGCACATCTGTATAACAGTATCACAGGGTGATGACATCACGTAACTATCTGTAAGATAGTCAGCACCTCTATATAACAGTGTCACGGGGTGATGACATCATGTAATTTTCTGTAAGTTAGTCAGCACATCTGTATAACAGTGTCACAGGGTAATGACATCATGTAATTATCTGTAAGTTAGTCAGCACCTCTGTATAACGGTTTCACATGGTAATAACATCATGTAACTATCCGTAAGTTAGTCCGCACATCTGTATAACGGTGCCGCAGGGTGATGACATCACGTAACTATCCGTAAGATAGTCAGCACTTCTGTATAACAGTGTCACAGGGTGATGACATCATGTTACTATCTGTACGATAGTCAGCACATCTGTATAACGGTGCTGCAGGGTGATGACATCACGTAACTATCCGTAAGATAGTCAGCACATCAGTATAACGGTGTCACAGGGTGATGACATCATGTAATTATCTGTAAGATAGTCAGCACATCTGTATAACCGTGTCACAGGGTGATGACATTATGTAATTATCTGTAAGATAGTCAGCACATCTATATAACGGTGTCAGAGGGTGATGACATCACATAATTATCTGTAAGTTAGTCAGCACATCTGTATAACAGTGTCACAGGGTGATGACATTATGTAATTAATTATCCGTAAGATAGTCAGCACATCTGTATAACGGTGTCACAGGGTGATGATATCCTGTAACTATCTGTAAGATAGTCAGTACATCTGTATAATGGTGTCACAGGGTGATGACATTATGTAATTATCTGTATGATAGTCAGGACCTCTGTATAACGGTGTCACAGGGTGATGACATCACGTGACTATCTTTAAAATAGTCCGCACATCTCTATAATGGGGTTAAAGGGTGATAACATCACTTAACTATCCGTAAGATAATCAGCACATCTGTATAACGGTGTCACAGGGTGATAACATCATGTAATTATCTGTAAGTTAGTCAGCACTTCTGTAAAACGGTGTCGCAGGGTGATGACATCATGTAACTATCCATAAGATAGTCCGCACATCTTTATAACGGTGTTACAGGGTGATAACATCACTTAACTTATTCGTAAGATAATCAGCACATCTGTATAACGGTGTCACAGGGAGATAACATCATGTAATTATCTGTAAGTTAGTCGGCACCTCTGTAAAACGGTGTCGCAGGGTGATGACATCATGTAACTATCCATAAGATAGTCCGCACTTCTCTATAACGGTGTTACAGGGTGATAACATCACTTAACTTATCCGTAAGATAATCAGCACATCTGTATAACGGTGTCACAGGGTGATGGCATCATGTAACTATCTGTAAGATAGTCAGCAACTCTATATAACGGTGTCAGAGGGTGATGACATCATGTAACTATCCAAACGTTAGTCAGCACATATATATAATGGTGTCACAGGGTGATGACATCACGTAACTATCTGTAAGATAGTTAGCACATCTGTATAACGGTGTCACAGGGTGATAACATCATGTAATTATCTGTAAGTTAGTCAGCACATCTGTATAACAGTGTCACGGGGTGATGACATCATGTAACTATCTGTAAGTTAGTCAGCACATCTGTATAACAGTGTCACAGGGTGATGACATCATGTAATTATCTGTAAGTTAGTCAGCACATCTGTATAACGGTGTCACAGGGTGATGACATCACGTAATTATCTGTAAGTTAGTCAGCACATCTGTATAACAGTGTCACAGGGTGATAACATCATGTAACTATCTGTAAGTTAGTCAGCACATCTGTATAACGGTGTTACAGGGTGATGACATTATGAATTAATTATCCATAAGATAATCAGCACATCTGTATAACGGTGTCACAGGGCGATACCATCATGTAACTATCCGTAAGATAGTCAGCACATCTGTATAACGGTGTCACAGGGTGATGATGTCCTGTAACTATCTGTAAGATAAACAGCACATCTGTATAACGGTGTCACAGGGTGATGGCATCATGTAACTATCTGTAAGATAGTCAGCACTTCTATATAACGGTGTCACAGGGTGATGACATCATGTAACTATCCAAAAGTTAGTCAGCACATATATATAACGGTGTCACAGGGTGATGGCATCATGTAACTATCTGTAAGATAGCCAGCACCTCTATATAACGGTGTCACAGGGTGATGACATCATGTAACTATCCAAAAGTTAGTCAGCACATATATATAACATTGTCACAGGGTGATGACATCACGTAACTATCTGTAAGATAGTGAGCACATCTGTATAACGGTGTCACAAGGTGATAAAATCATGTAATTATCTGTGTTAGTCAGCACATCTGTATAACGGTGTCACAGGGTGATGACATCATGTAATTATCTGTAAGATAGTCAGCACATCTATATAAAGGTGTCACAGAGTGATAACATTCTGTAATTATCTGTAAGTTAGTCAGCACATCTGCATAACAGTTTCACAGGGTGATAACATCATGTAACTATCTGTAAGTTAGTCAGCACATCTGTATAACGGTGTCACAGGGTGATGACATTATGTAATTAATTATCGTAAGATAGTCAGCACATTTGTATAACGGTGTCACAGGGTGATGACATCCTGTAACTATCTGTAAGATAGTCAGCACATCTGTATAACGGTGTCACAGGGTAATGACATCATCTAATTATCCATAAGATAATCAGCACATCTGTATAACGGTGTCACAGGGTGATGATATCACGTAACTATCTGTAAGATAGTCAGCACCTCTGTATAACGGTGTCACAAGTTGATAACATCATGAAACTATCCGTAAGTTAATCAGCACATCTGTATAACGGTGTCACAAGGTGATAACATTATAAAATTATCCATAAGATAATCAACACATCGGTATAATGGTGTCACAGGGTGATAACATCATGTAATTATCTGTAAGTTAGTCAGCACATCTGTATATCAGTGTCACAGGGTGATGATATCACGTAATTATCTGTAAGTTAGTCAGCAGATCTGTATAACATTGTCACAGGGTGATGACATCACGTAATTATCTGTAAGTTAGTCAGTACCTCTGTATAACAGTGTCACAGGGTGATGACATCATGTAATTATCTGTAAGTTAGTCAACACATCTGTATAACAGTGTCACAGGGTGATAACATCATGCAGAAATGTATAAAGGGTCAGAGCTTCTGTATTACTATGTCACAGGCTGATGACATCATGCAGATATGTATAAAGGGTCAGAGTATCTGTATTACTATGTCACAAGGTGATGACATCATGCAGATATATATAAAGAGTCAGAGTATCTGTAATACTATGTCACAGGCTGATTACATCAGGCAGATATGTATAAAGGGTCAGAGCTTCTGTATTACTATGTCACAGGGTGATGACATCATGCAGATATGTATAAAGGGTCAGAGCTTCTGTATTACTATGTCACAGGGTGATGACATCATGCAGATATGTATAAAGGGTCAGAGCTTCTGTATTACTATATCATAGGGAGATGACATCATGCAGATATATATAAAGAGTCAGAGTATCTGTATTACTATGTCACAGGCTGATGACATCAGGCAGATATGTATAAAGGGTCAGAGCTTCTGTATTACTATGTCACAGGCTGATAACATCATGCAGATATGTATAAAGGGTCAGAGCTTCTGTATTACTATATCACAGGGAGATGACATCATGCAGATATATATAAAGAGTCAGAGTATCTGTATTACTATGTCACAGGCTGATGACATCAGGCAGATATGTATAAAGGGTCAGAGTTTCTTTATTACTATATCACAGGGAGATGACATCATGCATATATATATAAAGAGTCAGAGTATCTGTATTACTATGTCACAGGCTGATGACATCAGGCAGATATGTATAAAGGGTCAGAGCTTCTGTATTACTATGTCACAGGGTGATGACATCATGCAGATATGTATAAAGGGTCAGAGCTTCTGTATTACTATGTCACAGGCTGATGACATCATGCAGATATGTATAAAGGGTCAAACAGAAAAAAGGGGTTAACCTCAGCGCTGGAATTAAAACCACAAAAACAGCAGTGTATATATAAGGAATCCCTTACTCCTTACTAGACATAGCACTACAAAAGGTTAACTAAACTTTCTCCAGTGAAAACTGCAGACAGGTAATCAAACACTGCTGCGCTATCTGACCAGATGGCTTAATGTGTGCAGTAACAAAAAACTTTATATGATATGTATAAAGGGTCAGAGCTTCTGTATTACTATGTCACAGGGTGATGACATCATGCAGATATTTATAAAAGGTCAGAGCTTCTGTATTATTATATCACAGGGGGGGTGACATGATTGGATGATGACATAGATACACTAATCAGAGCATCAGGGTCTTTGTGTGAAGAATTTGCAGTTTTTCACATGCTCTGCTCATCGTACACTGAGCTAGCTGAGCTGTATTGTACAATCAGTTCTGGTTATGTAGCTTCTGGTTCTGTGATGACATCTAGTAGCATCTGTGCACCTAATCCTAAGGAAGAAGAAGACCAGAAGATAAGAAATACAGATCTCTGCTTCTGTGTGATAAGTAAAATGACACAGACGAATGCATCATGCCACAGTAAGGGGTTAAACGCTGGGAGATAAAGTAGATGGTTTGAACTAATTATAACAAGGGGACAAATTGCATGTCATTCGCTCTCATGCTATTGTTTTCAGCATCTCTGTGCTGGTATTTGGGAAGTAGCTGTGTCATTACCCCCAACTGGATATGTTTTTTTTCTCCTCAAGTTGCTGTTTCTAAGCAACTAAATCAGGAGCCTGAGATGAAAAGAAAGAGAAAAAAAAAAACTATTTTGAATACAAACCTTTCTGACCAGTTCTACCCCCCGCAGTATGTGGGCGGGTGACAGGCCGCAGCAGTAACTTTATGGTGCAGAAGTGTCTAAATGATCTCACAATGAATAGAGGTGAAGGAAATCTGCAGAGGTCACACCAACTTACTGTACATTAAGTTCTAAGTGTTTTAATAATGTAAGGAACAGAACACGATAACTAAAGGAGCCAGTGAACACTATATTGTCACCTCACATTGCTTGTGCCTCCTGTACAGTGACAGCTTCCTGTCTGGTGCCACTGAGCAATACACACACTGAGCAATACGTACTGAGAGAGAGATACACACACTGAGAGAGACACACACACTGAGAGAGACACACACACTGAGAGAGACACACACACTGAGAGATACACACACTGAGAGAGAGATACACACACTGAGAGATACACACACTGAGCAATACGTACTGAGAGAGAGATACACACACTGAGCAATACGTACTGAGAGAGAGATACAGACACTGAGCAATACGTACTGAGAGAGAGATACAGACACTGAGCAATACGTACTGAGAGAGAGATACAGACACTGAGCAATACGTACCGAGAGAGAGATACAGACACTGAGCAAAACGTACTGAGAGAGATACACACACTGAGCAATACGTACTGAGAGAGAGATACAGACACTGAGCAATACGTACTGAGAGAGAGATACACACACTGAGCAATACGTACTGAGAGAGAGATACACACACTGAGCAAAACGTACTGAGAGAGAGATACACACACTGAGCAATACGTACTCAGAGAGAGATACACACACTGAGCAATACGTACTGAGAGAGAGATACAGACACTGAGCAATACGTACTGAGAGAGAGATACACACACTGAGCAATACGTACTGAGAGAGAGATACAGACACTGAGCAAAACGTACTGAGAGAGAGATACACACACTGAGCAATACGTACTGAGAGATACAGACACTGAGCAATACGTACTGAGAGAGAGATACACACACTGAGCAATACGTACTGAGAGAGAGATACAGACACTGAGCAATACGTACTGAGAGAGAGATACACACACTGAGCAATACGTACTGAGAGAGAGATACAGACACTGAGCAAAACGTACTGAGAGAGAGATACAGACACTGAGCAATACGTACTGAGAGAGAGATACACACACTGAGCAATACGTACTGAGAGAGAGATACACACACTGAGCAATACGTACTGAGAGAGAGATACACACACTGAGCAATACGTACTGAGAGAGAGATACAGACACTGAGCAATACGTACTGAGAGAGATACACACACTGAGCAATACGTACTGAGAGAGAGATACACACACTGAGCAATACGTACTGAGAGAGATACACACACTGAGCAATACGTACTGAGAGAGAGATACACACACTGAGCAATACGTACTGAGAGAGAGATACACACACTGAGCAATACGTACTGAGAGAGAGATACACACACTGAGCAATACGTACTGAGAGAGAGATACAGACACTGAGCAATACGTACTGAGAGAGAGATACAGACACTGAGCAATACGTACTGAGAGAGATACACACACTGAGCAATACGTACTGAGAGAGAGATACACACACTGAGAGAGAGATACACACACTAAGCACACGTACTGAGAGAGAGATACAGACACTGAGCAATACGTACTGAGAGAGAGATACACACACTGAGCAATACGTACTGAGAGAGAGATACACACACTGAGCAATACTTACTGAGAGAGAGATACAGACACTGAGCAATACGTACTGAGAGAGAGATACACACACTGAGCAATACGTACTGAGAGATACACACACTGAGCAATACGTACTGAGAGAGAGATACAGACACTGAGCAATACGTACTGAGAGAGATACACACACTGAGCAATACGTACTGAGAGAGAGATACACACACTGAGAGAGAGATACACACACTGAGCAATACGTACTGAGAGATACACACACTGAGCAATACGTACTGAGAGAGAGATACACACACTGAGCAATACGTACTGAGAGAGAGATACACACACTGAGCAATACGTACTGAGAGAGAGATACACACACTGAGCAATACGTACTGAGAGAGAGATACACACACTGAGCACTACGTACTGAGAGAGAGATACAGACACTGAGCAATACGTACTGAGAGAGATACAGACACTGAGCAATACGTACTGAGAGAGATACACACACTGAGCAATACGTACTGAGAGAGAGATACACACACTGAGCAATACGTACTGAGAGAGAGATACACACACTGAGCAATACGTACTGAGAGAGATACACACACTGAGCAATACGTACTGAGAGAGAGATACAGACACTGAGCAATACGTACTGAGAGAGAGATACACACACTGAGCAATACGTACTGAGAGAGAGATACACACACTGAGCACTACGTACTGAGAGAGAGATACAGACACTGAGCAATACGTACTGAGAGAGAGATACAGACACTGAGCAATACGTACTGAGAGAGAGATACAGACACTGAGCAATACGTACTGAGAGAGATACACACACTGAGCAATACGTACTGAGAGAGAGATACACACACTGAGCAATACGTACTGAGAGAGAGATACACACACTGAGCAATACGTACTGAGAGAGAGATACAGACACTGAGCAATACGTACTGAGAGAGATACACACACTGAGCAATACGTACTGAGAGAGAGATACACACACTGAGCAATACGTACTGAGAGAGATACACACACTGAGCAATACGTACTGAGAGAGAGATACACACACTGAGCAATACGTACTGAGAGAGAGATACACACACTGAGCAATACGTACTGAGAGAGAGATACACACACTGAGCAATACGTACTGAGAGAGAGATACAGACACTGAGCAATACGTACTGAGAGAGAGATACAGACACTGAGCAATACGTACTGAGAGAGATACACACACTGAGCAATACGTACTGAGAGAGAGATACACACACTGAGAGAGAGATACACACACTGAGCACACGTACTGAGAGAGAGATACAGACACTGAGCAATACGTACTGAGAGAGAGATACACACACTGAGCAATACGTACTGAGAGAGAGATACACACACTGAGCAATACGTACTGAGAGAGAGATACAGACACTGAGCAATACGTACTGAGAGAGAGATACACACACTGAGCAATACGTACTGAGAGAGAGATACACACACTGAGCAATACGTACTGAGAGAGAGATACAGACACTGAGCAATACGTACTGAGAGAGATACACACACTGAGCAATACGTACTGAGAGAGAGATACACACACTGAGAGAGAGATACACACACTGAGCAATACGTACTGAGAGAGAGATACACACACTGAGCAATACGTACTGAGAGAGAGATACACACACTGAGCAATACGTACTGAGAGAGAGATACACACACTGAGCAATACGTACTGAGAGAGAGATACACACACTGAGCAATACGTACTGAGAGAGAGATACACACACTGAGCACTACGTACTGAGAGAGAGCTACAGACACTGAGCAATACGTACTGAGAGAGAGATACAGACACTGAGCAATACGTACTGAGAGAGATACACACACTGAGCAATACGTACTGAGAGAGAGATACACACACTGAGCAATACGTACTGAGAGAGAGATACACACACTGAGCAATACGTACTGAGAGAGATACACACACTGAGCAATACGTACTGAGAGAGAGATACAGACACTGAGCAATACGTACTGAGAGAGAGATACACACACTGAGCAATACGTACTGAGAGAGAGATACACACACTGAGCACTACGTACTGAGAGAGAGATACAGACACTGAGCAATATGTACTGAGAGAGAGATACAGACACTGAGCAATACGTACTGAGAGAGAGATACAGACACTGAGCAATACGTACTGAGAGAGATACACACACTGAGCAATACGTACTGACAGAGAGATACACACACTGAGAGAGAGATACACACACTGAGCAATACGTACTGAGAGAGATACACACACTGAGCACTACGTACTGAGAGAGAGATACAGACACTGAGCAATACGTACTGAGAGAGAGATACAGACACTGAGCAATACGTACTGAGAGAGAGATACACACACTGAGCAATACGTACTGAGAGAGAGATACACACACTGAGCAATACGTACTGAGAGAGAGATACAGACACTGAGCAATACGTACTGAGAGAGAGATACAGACACTGAGCAATACGTACTGAGAGAGAGATACACACACTGAGCAATACGTACTGAGAGAGAGATACAGACACTGAGCAATACGTACTGAGAGAGAGATACAGACACTGAGCAATACGTACTGAGAGAGAGATACACACACTGAGCAATACGTACTGAGAGAGAGATACACACACTGAGCAATGCGTACTGAGAGAGATACACACACTGAGCAATACGTACTGAGAGAGAGATACACACACTGAGAGAGATACACACACTGAGCAATACGTACTGAGAGAGAGATACACACACTGAGCAATACGTACTGAGAGAGAGATACACACACTGAGCAATACATACTGAGAGAGATACACACACTGAGCAATACGTACTGAGAGAGAGATACACACACTGAGCAATACGTACTGAGAGAGAGATACACACACTGAGCAATACGTACTGAGAGAGATACACACACTGAGAGATACACACACTGAGCAATACGTACTGAGAGAGATACACACACTGAGCAATACATACTGAGAGAGATACACACACTGAGCAATACGTACTGAGAGAGAGATACAGACACTGAGCAATACGTACTGAGAGAGAGATACAGACACTGAGCAATACGTACTGAGAAAGAGATACAGACACTGAGCAATACGTACTGAGAGAGATACACACACTGAGCAATACGTACTGAGAGAGATACACACACTGAGCAATACTTACTGAGAGAGATACACACACTGAGCAATACGTACTGAGAGAGAGATACAGACACTGAGCAATACGTACTGAGAGAGAGATACAGACACTGAGCAATACGTACTGAGAGAGAGATACAGACACTGAGCAATACGTACTGAGAGAGATACACACACTGAGCAATACGTACTGAGAGAGAGATACACACACTGAGCAATACGTACTGAGAGAGAGACACACACTGAGATACACACACTGAGCAATACGTACTGAGAGAGAGATACACACACTGAGCAATACGTACTGAGAGAGAGATACACACACTGAGCAATACGTACTGAGAGAGAGATACACACACTGAGCAATACGTACTGAGAGAGAGATACACACACTGAGCAATACGTACTGAGAGAGAGATACAGACACTGAGCAATACGTACTGAGAGAGAGATACAGACACTGAGCAATACGTACTGAGAGAGAGATACACACACTGAGCAATACGTACTGAGAGAGAGATACACACACTGAGCAATACGTACTGAGAGAGATACACACACTGAGCAATACGTACTGAGAGAGAGATACACACACTGAGAGAGATACACACACTGAGAGAGATACACACTGAGCAATACGTACTGAGAGAGAGATACACACACTGAGCAATACGTACTGAGAGAGAGATACACACACTGAGCAATACGTACTGAGAGAGAGATACAGACACTGAGCAATACGTACTGAGAGAGAGATACAGACACTGAGCAATACGTACTGAGAGAGAGATACACACACTGAGCAATACGTACTGAGAGAGATACACACACTGAGCAATACGTACTGAGAGAGATACACACACTGAGCAATACGTACTGAGAGAGAGATACAGACACTGAGCAATACGTACTGAGAGAGAGATACAGACACTGAGCAATACGTACTGAGAGAGAGATACAGACACTGAGCAATACGTACTGAGAGAGAGATACACACACTGAGCAATACGTACTGAGAGAGATACACACACTGAGCAATACGTACTGAGAGAGAGATACACACACTGAGAGATACACACACTGAGCAATACGTACTGAGAGAGAGATAAACACACTGAGCAATACGTACTGAGAAAGAGATACACACACTGAGCAATACGTACTGAGAGAGAGATACACACACTGAGCAATACGTACTGAGAGAGAGATACACACACTGAGCAATACGTACTGAGAGAGAGATACAGACACTGAGCAATACGTACTGAGAGAGAGATACAGACACTGAGCAATACGTACTGAGAGAGAGATACACACACTGAGCAATACGTACTGAGAGAGAGATACACACACTGAGCAATACGTACTGAGAGAGAGATACACACACTGAGCAATACATACTGAGAGAGATACACACACTGAGCAATACGTACTGAGAGAGAGATACACACACTGAGCAATACGTACTGAGAGAGAGATACACACACTGAGCAATACGTACTGAGAGAGATACACACACTGAGAGATACACACACTGAGCAATACGTACTGAGAGAGATACACACACTGAGCAATACATACTGAGAGAGATACACACACTGAGCAATACGTACTGAGAGAGAGATACAGACACTGAGCAATACGTACTGAGAGAGAGATACAGACACTGAGCAATACGTACTGAGAAAGAGATACAGACACTGAGCAATACGTACTGAGAGAGATACACACACTGAGCAATACGTACTGAGAGAGATACACACACTGAGCAATACATACTGAGAGAGATACACACACTGAGCAATACGTACTGAGAGAGAGATACAGACACTGAGCAATACGTACTGAGAGAGAGATACAGACACTGAGCAATACGTACTGAGAGAGAGATACAGACACTGAGCAATACGTACTGAGAGAGATACACACACTGAGCAATACGTACTGAGAGAGATACACACACTGAGCAATACGTACTGAGAGAGAGACACACACTGAGAGATACACACACTGAGCAATACGTACTGAGAGAGAGATACACACACTGAGCAATACGTACTGAGAAAGAGATACACACACTGAGCAATACGTACTGAGAGAGAGATACACACACTGAACAATACGTACTGAGAGAGAGATACACACACTGAGCAATACGTACTGAGAGAGAGATACAGACACTGAGCATTACGTACTGAGAGAGAGATACAGACACTGAGCAATACGTACTGAGAGAGAGATACACACACTGAGCAATACGTACTGAGAGAGAGATACACACACTGAGCAATGCGTACTGAGAGAGATACACACACTGAGCAATAAGTACTGAGAGAGAGATACACACACTGAGAGAGATACACACACTGAGCAATACGTACTGAGAGAGAGATACACACACTGAGCAATACGTACTGAGAGAGAGATACAGACACTGAGCAATACGTACTGAGAGAGAGATACAGACACTGAGCAATACGTACTGAGAGAGAGATACAGACACTGAGCAATACGTACTGAGAGAGATACACACACTGAGCAATACGTACTGAGAGAGATACACACACTGAGCAATACATACTGAGAGAGATACACACACTGAGCAATACGTACTGAGAGAGAGATACAGACACTGAGCAATACGTACTGAGAGAGAGATACAGACACTGAGCAATACGTACTGAGAGAGAGATACAGACACTGAGCAATACGTACTGAGAGAGATACACACACTGAGCAATACGTACTGAGAGAGATACACACACTGAGCAATACGTACTGAGAGAGAGACACACACTGAGAGATACACACACTGAGCAATACGTACTGAGAGAGAGATAAACACACTGAGCAATACGTACTGAGAAAGAGATACACACACTGAGCAATACGTACTGAGAGAGAGATACACACACTGAGCAATACGTACTGAGAGAGAGATACACACACTGAGCAATACGTACTGAGAGAGAGATACAGACACTGAGCAATACGTACTGAGAGAGAGATACAGACACTGAGCAATACGTACTGAGAGAGAGATACACACACTGAGCAATACGTACTGAGAGAGAGATACACACACTGAGCAATGCGTACTGAGAGAGATACACACACTGAGCAATACGTACTGAGAGAGAGATACACACACTGAGAGAGATACACACACTGAGCAATACGTACTGAGAGAGAGATACACACACTGAGCAATACGTACTGAGAGAGAGATACACACACTGAGCAATACATACTGAGAGAGATACACACACTGAGCAATACGTACTGAGAGAGAGATACACACACTGAGCAATACGTACTGAGAGAGAGATACACACACTGAGCAATACGTACTGAGAGAGATACACACACTGAGAGATACACACACTGAGCAATACGTACTGAGAGAGATACACACACTGAGCAATACATACTGAGAGAGATACACACACTGAGCAATACGTACTGAGAGAGAGATACAGACACTGAGCAATACGTACTGAGAGAGAGATACAGACACTGAGCAATACGTACTGAGAGAGAGATACAGACACTGAGCAATACGTACTGAGAGAGATACACACACTGAGCAATACGTACTGAGAGAGATACACACACTGAGCAATACATACTGAGAGAGATACACACACTGAGCAATACGTACTGAGAGAGAGATACAGACACTGAGCAATACGTACTGAGAGAGAGATACAGACACTGAGCAATACGTACTGAGAGAGAGATACAGACACTGAGCAATACGTACTGAGAGAGATACACACACTGAGCAATACGTACTGAGAGAGATACACACACTGAGCAATACGTACTGAGAGAGAGACACACACTGAGAGATACACACACTGAGCAAAATGTACTGAGAGAGATACACACACTGAGCAATACATACTGAGAGAGATACACACACTGAGCAATACGTACTGAGAGAGAGAGACACACACTGAGCAATACGTACTGAGAGAGAAATACACACACTGAGCAATACGTACTGAGAGAGAGATACACACACTGAGCAATACGTACTGAGAGAGAGATACACACACTGAACAATACGTACTGAGAGAGAGATACAGACACTGAGCAATACGTACTGAGAGAGATACACACACTGAGAGATACACACACTGAGCAATACGTACTGAGAGAGATACACACACTGAGCAATACGTACTGAGAGAGAGATACAGACACTGAGCAATACGTACTGAGACAGAGATACAGACACTGAGCAATACGTACTGAGAGAGAGAGATACACACACTGAGCAATACGTACTGAGAGAGAGATACAGACACTGAGCAATATGCACTGAGAGAGATACACACACTGAGCAATACGTACTGAGAGAGATACACACACTGAGCAATAAGTACTGAGAGAGAGATACAGACACTGAGCAATACGTACTGAGAGAGAGATACACACACTGAGCAATACGTACTGAGAGAGAGATACACACACTGAGCAATACGTACTGAGAGAGAGATACACACACTGAGCAATACGTACTGAGAGAGATACACACACTGAGAGATACACACACTGAGCAATACATACTGAGAGAGATACACACACTGAGCAATACGTACTGAGAGAGAGATACAGACACTGAGCAATACGTACTGAGAGAGAGATACAGACCCTGAGCAATGCGTACTGAGAGAGAGATACAGACACTGAGCAATACGTACTGAGAGAGATACACACACTGAGCAATACGTACTGAGAGAGATACACACACTGAGCAATACATACTGAGAGAGATACACACACTGAGCAATACGTACCAGTGACGTGCGGTGACCTCAGATGCTGGGGAGGCACTGGTTTAAGAAACACACACACACATATATATATATATATATATATATATATATATATATATATATAAAACCATATTTAGATATTAAAGGGACATTACATTTGAAAAACTACATACTCTTTTTCTGTAGAGCATGCAGTGTTAAGACTAGTGACCTGCACCTCTACGTGTTTAACCCTCGCAAATGGGTTAAATACATAGTATAAGTATTGCACTGCTGGTCCTGAGTGGAAACTGCTGCTAATACATTCAGCAGCGCTAGTTACACCTCAGAATCACGCTACTAGTGCTGATAATTGTATCAGTGTCAGTTTCCATTCAGGACTATTGGTGTTGTGTGAGGCCTGAGTGGTACTTCTACTATGTGTTTAACACCTTTGCAGGGGGGGGGGTATAGTGGTATACATAGTCTTAGCATAGTGACATAGACATAGTGGTGCAGAGTCTTAAAATAGCATGCTTAAATGAATTAGTGTATGTCATTTTCTTTTTTTACTATCCGCACCTGTAGTTACACCCCTGGCAGGGCCCTTACTAGAAATTTTTAGGCCCCTTACTATACCATTGATTGGGCCCCCTTAACCACATAAATACACATATAAACTCACACAGACACACATAGACACACTCACACAGACACACACACACAGATACACTCACACAAACAAACACACACAGAGACTCATACACTCACACAAAGACACACACACAGATACACTCACACAAACACAGACACACACACAGACTCTTATACACTCACACAAAGACACACACACAGATACACTCACACAAACACAGACACACACACAGACTCTTATACACTCACACAAAGACACACACACAGATACACTCATACAAACACAGACACACACACAGATACACTCTTATACACTCACACAAACACAGATACACTCTTATACACTCACACAGTGTCAAGCATGGCATATACAGTGTAAAATTATTACAATCAAAGAACAAAATTGGAGAGAGTGAGAGAGAGATACTCATTAGGATCTGAACCTCTACCCTGGCAAATGGATGACCCCTAAGTTACAGTAGCTGTTATAGATGAGCCCTAAATTACAGTAGCTGTTAAACTATGCTAGTTTTGTTTACAATTTAATACTAATTACTCACTATGCCCCTGACATATTGCTTCTTATAATCCTCAGTTTTATATATATATATATAGTCGTGTGGGGAACATATTGATCAGAGCATAATTATTGAGAAGCAAATGATTTATCACAGCCATTAACCATTTACGCATAATAATCTTGGCAAAACTTCACTAAAGTAAAACGATTCCCACTCAAACAGATGAACAATAAACATAATATAAATTTGCATAGAAAAATAATTTGCTCATTCAATATATTTACTTAATCAGTCAGACAGCTATAAATGTACCTTTGTTTTCATAATAAAGTCTAAATAACACATTTTCTGGTTTACAGTCCCTGGTCATATTTTTGTAAATTAAAATTATAGGGTTTTTACTTTTTTAAACAATATCCTTGCAATGTCTAATGTCCAGTGCCAGTAAATACTTTACATTGTTCCAACTACTACAGGAGGCAGTGTTCTCCTATTCTTTATGTAATGCCTTTCAGACCTTTATCTATACCTCCAAGCATCATGTTGTAGTTCCTGGCACTAGGAGTGTGGGTGCAGAGTCACAGTGGGTTATTAATTGCAGTAGTCCAGGGGAGGGTCTTAGGGACACTTTGTGCATGGGTCAGTGTTAACAGGAATGTAATTGGAAGTTTGTGGTTTAGGTGCTCCCTGCAGTCAGTAGGTAAAACTAGTTGCAATCATATTTATTTTGTGTTATCACTTGCAACAATATATACTGTAAACAACTTTGAAATTAGCAATGATTTATATATGATGTATGGCTTAATTATAAATAACAAAAATTAAACATGTAACAATCAGGCAACATTCAAAACAGATTCCTTAATGAATCATTAAAACACGTTTCTTTGGCTGATACAAGTACCAATATCTGAAGGAACTGGCCAACATAAGAAATTCATCACATTCAGTATCTTCCCTCCATTCTTATCTACACTTGTTTGAGATAAACATAGCTGATAAGACATAAGAATACTGAAGAATTAGATCAGATACATACCAGATGCAGACAGCCTTCAGTTTGGAGGAGTGAAGGAACAGATACAATGGATTTGAGACACACAAGGAGGCCCAAGGGCCTTAGCCTGGACATACCTTTTTCAGACAGTCTGTAACTTTTATATATCATGGGTGATTTGCACCCTACAGTTAACACCATTGTTCCCACCTACTACAAGGATCACAACAAGGAATGTCTTGTATGAAAAACCTGTATATGAGAGGGAGAGCTACTGTCTTTGTGAAAACATTTCTAAATAACATTTCCTCAAACTCACAGTGGCCATGTGACAATGTGACAACAGAAGCATACAGATCAAGCTCTGTTACAAAGTGTACAAAGTGTGACAGGCAGGTGATTGTACTCTCTCTGCACCTACACACATCCAAAGAGCAGCCAAATGACTGCAATTAAGGGATTAAATGCTTACCGGATCCTTCTTCACAGAGGAGAGGATTTAACATAACTTAATTAAATAACTATGTACATGAGAATGTAGTGCGAAATAACCACAGACAAACTTTTTATGGGAAAAATTTTGTGACCGTCACAGGCCATAAAATTTTATTAACCTAACAAACTAGATAGAACTGATAGAACTGAAAATATATATGGCGGCATAGAGATCAGCTACCCAGAACAGCAGGAGATCACCGGCCCAACGGGAACAGCAGCAGAGGAGTCTCTGCCCTAAGGAGATGACGCTGAGGGGTTGCAGAGATCACGTGACCATCCCTCAAAAGGGAGGAAGGAGGGTTACCGTCACGTGCACGTGAGGGCCTACCCTCCTCCCCGGAAGTCTGGCCATCACTCACCCCTAGCGACCTTCTCCTGCGCAACCGGACCGAGGATCTCCCGCCGCCAGGGTGAAAGAAGATCTTCCACCTAGATAAGGATTCCCTGTTACCAAGCCGTGTAAACCGCATAACAGGGAGAGGAGATCCATATCCTACAGTAATGGCTTATTGGGCCTAGGGTGAGTAGCCATAGCCCTGCCATTAAGGTGCCGTCGAAAATACAACATCATTAAAACATTACAAAAGGGGAAGGGAGGGAGGGAAAAAACTGCTTCAGCCAGGATCCGGAGAAGAAGAGGAAGTTGCAAGGGAGAACTTGGCTTATCTACTGGTAAGGAGGGGCCTACCCTAAATTGCAACAATGTTGCACCCAGCACCTTCCCTCTCTCTTCTAACCCACTCTCCTACAGCCTTAACCCTTAGACTGCTCCAGGCTTATACTAAGCCCTACACTGCATTAAGGGATTAAATGCTTACCGGATCCTTCTTCACAGAGGAGAGGATTTAACATAACTTAATTAAATAACTATGTACATGAGAATGTAGTGCGAAATAACCACAGACAAACTTTTTATGGGAAAAATTTTGTGACCGTCACAGGCCATAAAATTTTATTAACCTAACAAACTAGATAGAACTGATAGAACTGAAAATATATATGGCGGCATAGAGATCAGCTACCCAGAACAGCAGGAGATCACCGGCCCAACGGGAACAGCAGCAGAGGAGTCTCTGCCCTAAGGAGATGACGCTGAGGGGTTGCAGAGATCACGTGACCATCCCTCAAAAGGGAGGAAGGAGGGTTACCGTCACGTGCACGTGAGGGCCTACCCTCCTCCCCGGAAGTCTGGCCATCACTCACCCCTAGCGACCTTCTCCTGCGCAACCGGACCGAGGATCTCCCGCCACAAGGAAGCATTTTAATGGTACCCTTGCCGCCAACGCACAACCCGATTTACAGGAGGGGTAACAGAGCTCTCTGAATGTCCCCTATGAATAAATCCAGCCCCACATCAGAAAGGTGAACTTTATCCCTTCTATATAGCTCGGTTCTATCAGCCGAAATGGCTTCGTGCCGTACCACGAAGCCACCTGACCCAGTGACGGTTTTCGCTACAGACGCATTGATCTTCTTCCTAACCCGGTATGCCGCCGTATGGGCCGACATATGCCTCCAGTGGAGACGGGGTATTATATGGGACCACCCTATCATGACCCCCGGGATGCGTACTCTTAGCCACCCAATGTCTGCCTGCATAACCTTAATCAACTGTAAAACTGGTATGGCCCCCACATCGTTACCCCCTAGGTGAAGAATAATAATGTGAGGCTTCCCCCAGCGTACCAGGGCCCCAGATATGGTTCCTGCTAATTGGGGCCAGCACATCCCCCTATCACCCAACCACCTAACGGATGCCTTGTTGGAAGGGAGACCTAGGGATTGGCCAAATGGGAGGGACGCACAGCGTAGGGAGGCCCAGTGGACAAAGGAGTGGCCCACAATCCAGATTCGCTTCACCCCGGGGGTAGTGCCTGTGGAGACAAACATTTTAGTATCCTGAATTAACATCTAAACATTAAACAATTGGACGGACATAGGTTCTGAAACAATTGGACCGCCAACGCCCAATACGTTTTATGTCCTCGCACGAGGAGCCCGCTTGCGCAGCGTTAGTCGCGGCCCCTATGCGAAAAGAGTGCGGGGCCAGTCTGCTAGCGTCCAGCCCCGCCTGGACTGCCGCCAATTTTAGGACCCTACCGAACTGAAATTTGGAAAGGGATCTGCCGTCCGCATGGACCAGGAATTGCCCCGGGCCAGGCGGCCTTTGAGCCAGGTAAAGATTAACGCAGTTAACCGGGCAGCATGCGCTGTTCACCTGAGGGTGAACGGGGATCCAGGTTCCCTTACCTTCCTGATCTGTCTTTGATCGCGGCAGAAAAAGAAGTAAGGAATCAGGGGCAGCTCTAACATGTTGCAATTGTATACCTGCCCCAGACGCCTGCTTGGAGGGTGCTACTACCTCACTAACTCTAAGAGCGGCGGCAAAGGCCAGATTAAACGCAGTTTTGAAGAGTAGGGCTTCAAAATCTGATCTACAGACCACGTCGAGCGCCAAGAGCAAACGCTCCAGGCGGTCGCGGGTGATGGGTTCGCGCGTGTCTATTTTCCGCTGCTGCGATCTGCCCCAACCCTTGATCACCTGCCTAATAAAAAAGGAATTGGTTGGGTCAGGAATGGCTAATGCCCTATAGAAAAATGAGAGGGCGGCCAATTTGGATTGTATTGCCCCCTGACGGGCCCCAGAGGCATGCAAACTCACCAGCCAATCATGTAAGTTGTCCCTAGACCCCTGAGCAGCGTCGGCTCCCCTGGACGCACAGAAATTGTCCCATTCAGACCACATGCGGGCATAGGCGTGCCAAGTGGATGGTGCTAAGGAGGAGCGGACCAACGGCAGTAAGGCTATCCAGGAAGGACGAGCTGCCAAAGGAAATCAGGACAGCGTAAGCCCACGGCTGCAGCTGTGGGGGCTAACTTGCGAAATGTCGCCCATTCGAATCGTGACAGGGCGTCAGCTACAACATTGTCGACGCCCGGGACATGACGGGCCTGGAACTGGATGTTAAGGTCCAGACAGCGCAACACCAGGTGGCGCAGCAAGGTAATGACCTTTGCTGAGGTGGCTGACAAGTTATTGATCGCAAAGACCACACTGATGTTGTCTGTCCAGAACACAACAGTCCCGTTCGACAACTTCCCACCCCACAGCTCGACCGCCAAGACCACGGGGAATAGCTCCAGGAGAGTCAGGTTTCGAGTAAGGCCCGCCGGGGCCCAGGACTCCGGCCAGGGCTCCGCGCTCCACTCTCCCTGGAAATAGGCCCCGTAACCGTGCGATCCAGCTGCGTCAGTGAAAAGGTGCAGTAACTGGCTAGACATGGGAGGGGTACGCCAGACCCGAATCCCGTTAAATCGCGTGAGAAACTGTTCCCAGACTACCAGGTCAGCCAGCAATTCACTCCCTAGGGTTATCTTTGATTTCGGGTTTGACCTACCACTAAGCTGTCTTTCCAGTCTACGGTTAAAAACCCGACCCATGGGGATAACTCTGCAAGCGAAATTAAGCAAACCTAACAGGGATTGTAACTGTTTCAGGGAAATAACTGCATTAGAGACTGCCGCTCTGACCGCCTCAAGCATGCCCTGAACTTTATCAGGTGGCAACCTACAGAGCCGAGCCTGGGTGTCGATTTCGATTCCCAGGAAGACTAAACAGGACGCGGGGCCTTGCGTTTTGTCCTCTGCTAGGGGCACCCCGAAATGTCTCATGACGCTGCGCATGATGTTCATTGTGGATAAACAATCATCGGAGCCTGCCCTCCCTACAATGAGAAAATCGTCCAGGTAGTGTGCTATGGGATCGCTGCCCACTTCTGAAGCTACGACCCAATGAAGGAAACTACTGAACGCTTCAAACAAGGCGCATGACAAAGAGCAGCCCATGGGCAGGCAGCGATCCACGTAGTACACACCTGCAAACTTACAACCCATTAGATGGAAAACTGAGGGGTGGAGTGGAAGAAGCCTAAATGCCGACTCAATGTCTAGTTTCGCCAATAGAGCACCATGACCCGCCCTCCTGACCAGGTCTAGTGCGCTATCAAAGGATTGATAGCGCACCGAGCTGAGTTGGGGGTCAATGGCATCATTGACTGAGCTACCTTTTGGGTACGACAGGTGCTGAATGAGGCGAAACTTCCCTGGCTCTTTCTTGGGAACCACCCCCAACGGGGAAATGACCAAATCAGGTAAAGGTGGGGCAGCAAAGGGGCCCGCCATTCGCCCTAAAGTCACTTCTTTATTAATTTTATCCCTCACTACTTGGGGGTGTTGGTATGCTGAAATAAGGTTCCTATTAAATCTCTTACCCTTGATTTGCCTAAATGTGGGGATATGAAAACCAAATGAAAAACCCTCCCATAACATACGTGCCGCCGCCTGGTCTGGGTAAGCCCACAACCATGGTGCCATGGCATGTACATTAATTGGCGTTTCCGCCTTTCTGGCCCAAGTTTGCTGAAGGGGGCTTATTGGCCTGGTCCCTTCGCTTGATGCAGTCACTGCCAGGGTGTGGACCAGAGCAGTACCTGCAGACATGTCTGAAGGTGCATGCGCTACCCTTGTCGCATTTTTTGTCCTGGAAGGGCCAGCAGGTTCCCCCCCGTTTCCTGCTTCTGGTATTGCGAAAGGACTGCTGCGCTGATTGCTGAGTTGAAGTTGCAGCAGCGGGTGCACCCCCTTTTGGGTCCATTCGCTGCCACAACTGGTTATCAGTAGAGTCAAATGTCAGGGAAGGATTTCCTGCCATTTTCCTCCTGAACTCAGCATCATATTCCCTCCACACACCTTCACTGTGATTACGCTGAATCCAGTGAATAGTGTCCGTGTATTTTAGGATAGGCAAACTCTGGGAGGGGTACTTTTCGATATAACAGGAGGAAAAAACCCTGAAGCACTGGAGCCACTCATCAAAAGTGTCTGGGCGTTTAAATTTTTTAGGCCCTGTTCCCTCAGCGCTCTTCTCTCTCTGCCTATACGCCTCCACCGAAAGGTCAAATATATTAACATATTTTCCACGGTGGATTCTACTGACCACCTTTTTGCGCAGGTGTCTATGCAATGAGTATATTTTTCCTGGGCTTGCGTCCCCGTAAAGGGCTGCTCGCCTTTCGGAGATGGCCCTGGTAGGGAGAGGTTCAGCTGGCACCTCTGTAGATGGGTTTTGCGGTGCGGGGTTACTGGCGCTATCCTGCTTAGTATCTGGCTTGACCCCCCTCTTTAAAATTTTCTTAATCATTCTAAACATTTTCTTCTGACCTGCCCCTTGTAAACCCAAGGAAGAGTCAGTCTCAGACCCTGAGTCAGAAGAGGATGAGTCAGAGGAAGAAAGGTCATTGTGTGTAAATAAAGCATTCTCACCGTGACTAATGGCAGGAGGTCCCTGACCCATGCTGGAAACGGGCTGGCCTGCTGGCTGGTTTTGGAGGGCGAGTCCTGAAGACCCTTGCTGTGCAGTGGAAGTGGTGGCTGCTGCTCCTGCTGTAATGCTGCCTGGTACTCCTGCATCCGCCCCACTCATGACTGTGGCAGTGTTGGTCCGTGTTTTTGCTGCACTTTGTGATCCAATTGCCCCCTGCAAAAGAGAAAGAATTTGGCGAGCACTTTGCCCAATGGATGTGTCTGGATTATCAGTAGCAAGGGGTGGATGAGCTATATGAAGTGGTGTATGAAATCCCTGACTCACTGACTGTCCATTCGCAGATGTCTGAGCATTCACACCCTGCTGGTCTACAATAGGGTTATGGCATGCCTGGCTTATTGATTGTGCATGGTTTAATGAGTGTGCATGAGCGCCCTGCGTGGCTGCCATGGGGGAGTGGATACCCTGATCAAGGGGTTGTACTCCTTGTATGCCTAAAGTAATGGGATGTTGTAGCTGGCTTAAAGATTGCACATTCGCATTATGTATGCCAACCAGGGGTGTATTATATCCCTGAGGAGCTGCTTGTACGTTCACACCATTCAAAGCCGCATTCACACCAATGGGGGATGGTAAATGATGAGATGGTAAATGATGCTCAATGTTTTGATTAACATGCATACTTTGAACATTGCCTTGATTCACATGCAGGCTATTATTAGACACAATATCATGCGGCTGAGCGGCCGCTTGCACTAAACCACTATCAGCCCTGTGTGGGTTAATAATATCGGGAGCGGCCTGCTGAACGGCATTTGCGTTATCTCCCATTTGTATAAACTGTAATGGCCTCATTGCCCTGGAAGGGTTAACTCTGCGTGTCCCCCTACCCCTATCACTGGCTATCTGCCTGGTACTACCTCTTATGATGGAGCGACCCCTTTGATGCCCCTGAGGATTAACATTCAAATGTGCCGTTCGCTTGCGCAGTTTGCTTGCGCTGCTAATGCCCCTCCGACCCCCCACTGATAACCCGCCAACGGCCAAGGACGGCTCTCGGTGCTCACCTGCAAGTGGCGTTGCCCCGGGAGCCGATGTCCTTGTGACCGCGCGGGAATCTGCCAAGCCGGAAGTGCCGATGTCCGCTTCCGGTGACGTCACTAACATGGCGTTGACACCGGAAGTCGGACCCGGACCACGCGGCTGGCGAAGGAGATCGCTAGGCCCCGAGGGGAGCAGCATAGGCCCTGAGATGGCATGGGCCTCGGGTATGGTGCGACCAGGGGCAAGTCCGGGTGTTGAGGGCTGAGGGGCCATGTTCCGGCCGGGCTGGGGACCGCGTGTTGCCACGTGTGGTGCCTCAATGAGAGGTGTGAAAGGGCGATGCCTGCTGGGGGTAGTTAAAGCAGGATCCGGATCCTGACTAGAAGGATCAGGAGGGAAAACAGCTGGTGTGACACTGGGCCCTGGGGAGGCTGCAGCCATAGCGGATATTATGTTTTTCAATAGGTCAGAAACTGCTGACATAGCAGCAGGGGGTACAGCACTTAAAAATGAGGCCTGTACACTATCAAGAGGTAAATTAGCCTGCTGGGTCTGCAATGCTTGAGGTCTGGGGGATTCCTGAGCTAACTCAATATCAATAGGTCCCTGCTCTTCCACATTATGAACCTGGGCTGACACAACAGTAGTATATTGAGTTGGGGGAATGATATCTAAATCATCCTCAGAAATAGATTGAAAACTTATCTTTATTTTTTCTTTTGCAGGTGCAGGAGGTTCCTGTTCCGACTGGTAACGTCTGGGAGGCAGAGTAGAACGCCTGGAACGATGCATAGCTGCACTGGTGATGACAGAACTGCTAAGAAAAAACTGCTTCAGCCAGGATCCGGAGAAGAAGAGGAAGTTGCAAGGGAGAACTTGGCTTATCTACTGGTAAGGAGGGGCCTACCCTAAATTGCAACAATGTTGCACCCAGCACCTTCCCTCTCTCTTCTAACCCACTCTCCTACAGCCTTAACCCTTAGACTGCTCCAGGCTTATACTAAGCCCTACACTGCATTTCTGCACGTGCCAGATTCCTTTACTTCCCACTGGGATGTTTGGATCTATAGCAACTCAAAACTCTGCACCACACAGTAAAGATGAAATCTATCACGTAAATAAAGCAAATATGCATAATTTTAACATAAATCTTAAAGGGATTTTTTTTTATCTTGAATCTAAAATAATGTCCTTTTAAATATATTACAGTTCTTGGTCTTTTTTTTTTTTTAAGTATGTTCTTAGGGCATGTCACTATCTACCGATTTGATAGCCGTCCCTATCAGGCAATGATCAATATATTCCATTGGTGCCCTAGTTACTAAACCTAACTAAACATATGTAAAGAAAAAAAGAAATCTTTTCATGTTTTAATACTGCTCATTCACATATGTCTGATAGATTTTTTTTTCTTTAATGTGGTTGCTTTAAACATAGTCATCACTGTTATATATCAATCATAGATGTTACCTAACTGACATTCGACTCCTTACCTGAGCTGATGAGGTCGTCGTCACTGTCAGACACTGAGAGACTGTCTGACACACTTGTGGCTCCGGCTCCGCTCCTCCGGCGTCCACCGCTCCTGAGTCCTGACTCCTCCAGTCCACAGTAGTCCTCCTCCACAGTCCTCAGTAAGTGAAAGTCCACACATGCACTTCAGAGGCAGGAGCTCCCTTCTGTGAGTCACTCTCTTCCCGCCTGAATCCGACTGTGTCGGCGCATCCGCAACGTCACTAAAATCCGACGTCACGTGACCCACACTCTGTCACTCAGCTCAGCAGCCCAGCAGGCACGCCTCCCCGGCAGTGCTGATGCTGATTGGCTGAGTGACTAACTCCATCATGGAGGCGGTTTTAAGAACCGCCTCCATTGGAGTTTGTGAGGGCCCGGCAAGACACCACTGGGTGGCGATAGCGCTAAGTTAGCAGTGGAACTTATTTCAGATCCATGTTGCGCAATTAATGGAGGGCAGCGGACCGGCTCACTGCCTCCTAATTGCGCAACAATGGATGCTGAATTTGGCAGCGCAAGCGCAGTTAAGAGAATAAGTACATATAAAATATGATCGCCGTAGGGGGTGGGGGGTACCCTTGGGGTGGGGTGGGAGTGGTAAAAAAAAAATAAAAGACCAAAAATACTTTTTTTTTTTTTTTTTTTTAATAAATATTATTTTAAATTGTTTTTCTCTGATTGGACAGGGTAGGCGCTGCCTCCCCTGCCTCTTATTACTGCACGTCACTGATACGTACTGAGAGAGAGATACAGACACTGAGCAATACGTACTGAGAGAGAGATACAGACACTGAGCAATACGTACTGAGAGAGAGATACAGACACTGAGCAATACGTACTGAGAGAGATACACACACTGAGCAATACGTACTGAGAGAGATACACACACTGAGCAATACGTACTGAGAGAGAGACACACACTGAGAGATACACACACTGAGCAATACGTACTGGGAGAGATACACACACTGAGCAATACATACTGAGAGAGATACACACACTGAGCAATACGTACTGAGAGAGAGAGACACACACTGAGCAATACGTACTGAGAGAGAGATACACACACTGAGCAATACGTACTGAGAGAGAGATACACACACTGAGCAATACGTACTGAGAGAGAGATACACACACTGAACAATACGTACTGAGAGAGAGATACAGACACTGAGCAATACGTACTGAGAGAGATACACACACTGAGAGAAACACACACTGAGCAATACGTACTGAGAGAGATACACACACTGAGCAATACGTACTGAGAGAGAGATACAGACACTGAGCAATACGTACTGAGAGAGAGATACAGACACTGAGCAATACGTACTGAGAGAGAGAGATACACACACTGAGCAATACGTACTGAGAGAGAGATACAGACACTGAGCAATATGTACTGAGAGAGATACACACACTGAGCAATACGTACTGAGAGAGATACACACACTGAGCAATACGTACTGAGAGAGAGATACAGACACTGAGCAATACGTACTGAGAGAGAGATACACACACTGAGCAATACGTACTGAGAGAGAGATACACACACTGAGCAATAAGTACTGAGAGAGAGATACAGACACTGAGCAATAAGTACTGAGAGAGAGATACAGACACTGAGCAATACGTACTGAGAGAGAGATACAGACACTGAGGAATACGTACTGAGAGAGAGATACAGACACTGAGCAATACGTACTGAGAGAGAGATACAGACACTGAGCAATACGTACTGAGAGAGAGATACAGACACTGAGCAATACGTACTGAGAGAGAGATACAGACACTGAGCAATACGTACTGAGAGAGAGATACAGACACTGAGCAATACGTACTGAGAGAGAGACACACACTGAGAGATACACACACTGAGCAATACGTACTGAGAGAGAGATACACACACTGAGCAATACGTACTGAGAGAGAGATACACACACTGAGCAATACGTACTGAGAGAGAGATACACACACTGAGCAATACGTACTGAGAGAGAGATACACACACTGAGCAATACGTACTGAGAGAGAGATACACACACTGAGCAATACGTACTGAGAGATACAGACACTGAGCAATACGTACTGAGAGATACAGACACTGAGCAATACGTACTGAGAGAGAGATACACACACTGAGCAATACGTACTGAGAGATACAGACACTGAGCAATACGTACTGAGAGAGAGATACACACACTGAGCAATACGTACTGAGAGAGAGATACACACACTGAGCAATACGTACTGAGAGAGAGACAGACACTGAGCAATACGTACTGAGAGAGATACAGACACTGAGCAATACATACTGAGAGAGAGATACACACACTGAGCAATACGTACTGAGAGAGATACAGACACTGAGCAATACGTACTGAGAGAGAGACACACACTGAGAGATACACACACTGAGCAATACGTACTGGGAGAGATACACACACTGAGCAATACATACTGAGAGAGATACACACACTGAGCAATACGTACTGAGAGAGAGAGACACACACTGAGCAATACGTACTGAGAGAGAGATACACACACTGAGCAATACGTACTGAGAGAGAGATACACACACTGAGCAATACGTACTGAGAGAGAGATACACACACTGAACAATACGTACTGAGAGAGAGATACAGACACTGAGCAATACGTACTGAGAGAGATACACACACTGAGAGATACACACACTGAGCAATACGTACTGAGAGAGATACACACACTGAGCAATACGTACTGAGAGAGAGATACAGACACTGAGCAATACGTACTGAGAGAGAGATACAGACACTGAGCAATACGTACTGAGAGAGAGAGATACACACACTGAGCAATACGTACTGAGAGAGAGATACAGACACTGAGCAATATGTACTGAGAGAGATACACACACTGAGCAATACGTACTGAGAGAGATACACACACTGAGCAATACGTACTGAGAGAGAGATACAGACACTGAGCAATACGTACTGAGAGAGAGATACACACACTGAGCAATACGTACTGAGAGAGAGATACACACACTGAGCAATAAGTACTGAGAGAGAGATACAGACACTGAGCAATAAGTACTGAGAGAGAGATACAGACACTGAGCAATACGTACTGAGAGAGAGATACACACACTGAGCAATAAGTACTGAGAGAGAGATACAGACACTGAGCAATACGTACTGAGAGAGAGATACAGACACTGAGCAATACGTACTGAGAGAGAGAGAGACACACACTGAGCAATACGTACTGAGAGAGATACACACACTGAGCAATACGTACTGAGAGAGATACACACACTGAGCAATACGTACTGAGAGAGAGATACAGACACTGAGCAATACGTACTGAGAGAGAGATACAGACACTGAGCAATACGTACTGAGAGAGAGATACACACACTGAGCAATACGTACTGAGAGAGAGATACAGACACTGAGCAATACGTACTGAGAGAGAGATACAGACACTGAGGAATACGTACTGAGAGAGAGATACAGACACTGAGCAATACGTACTGAGAGAGAGATACAGACACTGAGCAATACGTACTGAGAGAGAGATACAGACTGTAACGGTACCAACCGGATACCAAGGGTTAACACCAGGGAACAATGTCCTGCATAGGGAATCAGCAGTTCACAACCCAGCCAGTTTTCAGGTTTAAACAGAATGAATTTTATTAAGGCTCACATGCCCAGTATTTATGCAGGTCTGACCCCCCCCAGAAGGGGGGTTGAAAGAATGTTGTACATTAGATGGAGGGAACACGCCCTTTTACATGATACAATAGAATACCTTGCTCAAGCTGATAACAATTTAAACACAGACACACACTTGGCTTTCCTTATCATCTAGGGTCTGCTCTCTGAGGTTGATTAAACAATGGACTGTGTATCAATAACATTAATGACAGTGCACAATAGCTGAGGCTAAAGCTGAACACAGTTAACTCTTTCAGTGCTGACAGAAGGGTCTGTCACATCTACATAGCACAATATACAGCCTATAGACAACCTTTCTTATGTTATAGTCCAGAAGTGGCTAGGTTTGCCACAATGCTCCCCCAGAACCAAGCCGGCATACACAGTCTGATCCCAACGGATCGGCTTGGGGATGTCCGGGGCAACAACTTTCGGCTCAAGTAAGCTACGGGGTGTTCTCCGCCATCTGCTCCAACTTGGCTCAGTACTGCCCCCACCCCAAACATGGAAGCGTCTCTTCCCGGAGGGACTGGGCTTGGGTAGTCACAGGGTTAACATCAGCGGGATCCATGGGAGCATAGGCAGAAACAAGGGGGGCCAAGTCATTTCCAAGGAGAACATCAGCAGGTAAGTCCTTCTTGACCCCCACATTCACAAGTCTAGCGCCCACTCCCCAATCCAAATGTACCCTGGCAACAGGTAGGCGGAACACAGTGCCCCCTGCTACCCTCACAGCCACAGTGTCTCCAGTGTGCTGTTTCTCAGGCACCAAGTTCTCTTGAAGCAAGGTCATGGTAGCACCAGTATCCCGTAGACAACTGACCTCCTTCCCATTCACTTTAACCCGTTGCCGGTTATTCCGGTGGGCAGCTTGCACGGGGTCTGCTTCATGTAGGCTGCCCCAGCATTCTGGCGCCTCTACGTAGCGGGCCACAGGCTGAGGATTATGTGGGATTCCGCCAGCGGGTCTTCTCCAGGACTGTGCTTGATTCGCTGCGTTTAGGGGACACTCTGGTCTTTTGTGCCCTAGTTGCTTACATCCAAAGCACCGAATAGGTTGTGAGTAGCCCCGCGAATTGAACCGGGCTCTCTGAGGGTAGTTCGTGGCCGGAGGCCGTGTGGTATAGCGGTGCGCCGGGGGTTGGTAACTGGCAGCTGCTGGGGTGACTGGGGGTCTGTACTCCACTCTAGCAGTGGGCAATCGGTATACTGCTCCCCCTGCCCCTCGTACTGCCACGGATCCGCCAGTGGGTGCTGTATCCGGCACCAAATGGGGAGCTATCAGGGTTAAAGTAGCTCCCGAATCCCGAAGTCCCTGGACCGACATCACCTCATGCAGAATTCCCAGGGGTTCCTCGGCTTGGGTGCTCAACACCTCATGAGCGGCTGGCTCCGTTTGGTAATGGTGAGCAGCCGCCCTTGGGGCCAGGTTCTGTCTGACCTGGTTCCAAGCTTGTCTGCTCCGATTTTGGGTGCACTCACGTGCCATATGTCCCCACTGCTTGCAGGTGTGGCATTGTATATTAGCCCGTCCGTTGTTAGGCTGTAGTCCATGGTGCCTCCTGGCATCAAAATGCTGGTCTGCTAATCTGGCTGCTTCGGTTAAGGTGAGGGGTTTTCGATCTCTCACCCATTCTTGGGCTTCTGGGGACAAGCCGTTAAAGAATTGCTCCAACAGCATCAGTTGTCGCAATTCTTCCATGGTGGTAGCTTGGCTGGCCTGTATCCACCCCTGAGATGCTTGATCCAGCTTGTGGGCCCACTCTGCATGGGAATCTCTTTCTGGCTTGCGCAGGCCTCTAAACTTGCGCCGGTATGCCTCTGAGGTAATGGCATATCTTTCCAAGATCGCTCTCTTCACTTTAGCGTAATCCTTGCTGTCCTCCCTGGGTACAGCGCGATACGCTTCCGCTGCCCTACCGGCTAGCTTGCCTGCTAGCACCGGCACCCATACGGACTGCTCCAAATCATGTAACTCGCACAGTCTCTCAAAATCCTGTAAATACCCATCAATCTCATCCTTCTCCTCACAAAACATTTTAAATGCATGGTATGGGATTTTGGGTCTTACTGGGTTGCTGAGAGCGTCCAAAATGGATTCTGCTCGGGAGGATGCATTCCGCGGACTGTGTGCCATCACGTACTCCTGCACATCTGCCATTACCACGGATAGCATATCCCGTGGTACAGGTTGGGGTAAAAATTCCAGCCTGGTCCTCATTTCCCTCTGGTATAGGGTCTCCTCCATGGCTGCTGGAGGCGTAGCGCTGCGAGCTCTGTCTCCCTCCATCAGCTCAGCAATTAATATAGCCTTGGGTTTGCTGCTGCCTATCTTTCCCCTGGCTTCTAGCAGTTCCTTTTACGTTTGTCTCTTTAGCTTAGAATAATCCATCTCCATTCACTTCGGTCCCTGGTACTCCTTCCATCTTAGTCAGTATTGTAGTAATCCCCCTCTTCCTGAGGTTACTGGCTTGTGTAGTTGCTCTTCTGGGCGATAAGGTTCATTCCGTCGCTTGCCACCAATTGTAACGGTACCAACCGGATACCAAGGGTTAACACCAGGGAACAATGTCCTGCATAGGGAATCAGCAGTTCACAACCCAGCCAGTTTTCAGGTTTAAACAGAATGAATTTTATTAAGGCTCACATGCCCAGTATTTATGCAGGTCTGACCCCCCCCAGAAGGGGGGTTGAAAGAATGTTGTACATTAGATGGAGGGAACACGCCCTTTTACATGATACAATAGAATACCTTGCTCAAGCTGATAACAATTTAAACACAGACACACACTTGGCTTTCCTTATCATCTAGGGTCTACTCTCTGAGGTTGATTAAACAATGGACTGTGTATCAATAACATTAATGACAGTGCACAATAGCTGAGGCTAAAGCTGAACACAGTTAACTCTTTCAGTGCTGACAGAAGGGTCTGTCACATCTACATAGCACAATATACAGCCTATAGACAACCTTTCTTATGTTATAGTCCAGAAGTGGCTAGGTTTGCCACACAGACACTGAGCAATACGTACTGAGAGAGAGATACAGACACTGAGCAATACGTACTGAGAGAGAGATACAGACACTGAGCAATACGTACTGAGAGAGAGACACACACTGAGAGATACACACACTGAGCAATACGTACTGAGAGAGAGATACAGACACTGAGCAATACGTACTGAGAGAGAGATACACACACTGAGCAATACGTACTGAGAGAGAGATACACACACTGAGCAATACGTACTGAGAGAGAGATACACACACTGAGCAATACGTACTGAGAGAGAGATACACACACTGAGCAATACGTACTGAGAGAGAGATACACACACTGAGCAATACGTACTGAGAGAGAGATACACACACTGAGCAATACGTACTGAGAGATACAGACACTGAGCAATACGTACTGAGAGAGAGATACACACACTGAGCAATACGTACTGAGAGATACAGACACTGAGCAATACGTACTGAGAGAGAGATACACACACTGAGCAATACGTACTGAGAGAGAGATACACACACTGAGCAATACGTACTGAGAGAGAGACAGACACTGAGCAATACGTACTGAGAGAGATACAGACACTGAGCAATACATACTGAGAGAGAGATACACACACTGAGCAATACGTACTGAGAGAGATACAGACACTGAGCAATACGTACTGAGAGAGAGATACACACACTGAGCAATACGTACTGAGAGAGAGATACAGACACTGAGCAATACGTACTGAGAGAGATACACACACTGAGCAATACGTACTGAGAGAGAGATACAGACACTGAGCAATACGTACTGAGAGAGATACACACACTGAGCAATACGTACTGAGAGAGAGATACACACACTGAGCAATACGTACTGAGGGAGATACACACACTGAGCAATACGTACTGAGAGAGATACACACACTGAGCAATACGTACTGAGAGAGATACACACACTGAGCAATACGTACTGAGAGAGAGATACACACACTGAGCAATACGTACTGAGAGAGATACACACACTGAGCAATACGTACTGAGAGAGAGAGATACACACACTGAGCAATACGTACTGAGGGAGAGATACAGACACTGAGCAATACGTACTGAGAGAGAGATACACACACTGAGCAATATGTACTGAGAGAGAGATACACACACTGAGCAATATGTACTGAGAGATACACACACTGAGCAATACGTACTGAGAGAGAGATACACACACTGAGCAATACGTACTGAGAGAGAGATACACACACTGAGCAATACGTACTGAGAGAGATACACACACTGAGCAATACGTACTGAGAGAGAGATACACACACTGAGCAATACGTACTGAGAGAGAGATACAGACACTGAGCAATACGTACTGAGAGAGAGAGACACACACTGAGCAATACGTACTGAGAGAGAGATACAGACACTGAGCAATACGTACTGAGAGAGAGATACACACACTGAGCAATACGTACTGAGAGAGAGATACACACACTGAGCAATACGTACTGAGAGAGAGATACACACACTGAGCAATACGTACTGAGAGAGAGATACAGACACTGAGCAATACGTACTGAGAGAGAGAGACACACACTGAGCAATACGTACTGAGAGAGAGATACAGACACTGAGCAATACGTTCTGAGAGATACACACACTGAGCAATACGTACTGAGAGAGAGATACACACACTGAGAGAGAGATACAGACACTGAGCAATACGTACTGAGAGATACACACACTGAGCAATACGTACTGAGAGAATGATACACACACTGAGCAATACGTACTGAGAGAGAGATACACACACTGAGCAATACGTACTGAGAGAGAGATACACACACTGAGCAATACGTACTGAGAGAGAGATACACACACTGAGCAATACGTACTGAGAGAGAGATACACACACTGAGCAATACGTACTGAGAGAGATACACACACTGAGCAATACGTACTGAGAGAGAGATACACACACTGAGCAATACGTACTGAGAGAGAGATACAGACACTGAGCAATACGTACTGAGAGAGAGAGACACACACTGAGCAATACGTACTGAGAGAGAGATACAGACACTGAGCAATACGTACTGAGAGAGAGATACACACACTGAGCAATACGTACTGAGAGAGATACACACTGAGAGATACACACACTGAGAGAGAGATACAGACACTGAGCAATACGTACTGAGAGATACACACACTGAGCAATACGTACTGAGAGAGAGATACACACACTGAGCAATACGTACTGAGAGAGAGATACACACACTGAGCAATACGTACTGAGAGAGATACACACACTGAGCACACGTACTGAGAGAGAGATACAGACACTGAGCAATACGTACTGAGAGAGAGATACACACACTGAGCAATACGTACTGAGAGAGAGATACACACACTGAGCAATACGTACTGAGAGAGAGAGACACAGACACTGAGCAATACGTACTGAGAGAGAGATACACACACTGAGCAATACGTACTGAGAGAGAGATACACACACTGAGCAATACGTACTGAGAGAGAGAGACACACACTGAGCAATACGTACTGAGAGAGAGATACACACACTGAGCAATACGTACTGAGAGAGAGATACACACACTGAGCAATACATACTGAGAGATACACACACTGAGCAATACGTACTGAGAGATACACACACTGAGCAATATGTACTGAGAGAGATACACACACTGAGCAATACGTACTGAGAGAGAGATACAGACACTGAGCAATATGTACTGAGAAAGAGATACACACACTGAGCAATACGTACTGAGAGAGAGATACACACACTGAGCAATACGTACTGAGAGAGAGATACACACACTGAGCAATACGTACTGAGAGAGAGATACACACACTGAGCAATACGTACTGAGAGAGAGATACACACACTGAGCAATACGTACTGAGAGAGAGATACACACACTGAGCAATACGTACTGAGAGAGAGATACACACACTGAGCAATACGTACTGAGAGAGAGATACAGACACTGAGAGAGAGATAAACACACTGAGCAATACGTACTGAGAGAGAGATACACACACTGAGCAATACGTACTGAGAGAGAGATACACACACTGAGCAATACGTACTGAGAGAGAGATACACACACTGAGCAATACGTACTGAGAGAGAGATACACACACTGAGCAATACGTACTGAGAGAGAGATACACACACTGAGCAATACGTACTGAGAGAGAGATACAGACACTGAGAGAGAGATACACACACTGAGCAATTCGTACTGAGAGAGAGATACACACACTGAGCAATACGTACTGAGAGAGAGATACACACACTGAGCAATACGTACTGAGAGAGAGATACACACACTGAGCAATACGTACTGAGAGAGAGATACACACACTGAGCAATACGTACTGAGAGAGAGATACACACACTGAGCAATATGTACTGAGAGAGAGATACACACACTGAGCAATATGTACTGAGAGATACACACACTGAGCAATACGTACTGAGAGAGAGATACAGACACTGAGCAATATGTACTGAGAGATACACACACTGAGCAATACGTACTGAGAGAGATACACACACTGAGCAATACGTACTGAGAGAGATACACACACTGAGCAATACGTACTGAGAGAGATACACACACTGAGCAATACGTACTGAGAGAGAGATACAGACACTGAGCAATACGTACTGAGAGAGATACACACACTGAGCAATACGTACTGAGAGAGAGATACACACACTGAGCAATACGTACTGAGAGAGAGATACACACACTGAGCAATATGTACTGAGAGAGAGATACACACACTGAGCAATACGTACTGAGAGAGATACACACACTGAGCAATACGTACTGAGAGATACACACACTGAGCAATACGTACTGAGAGATACACACACTGCGCAATACGTACTGAGAGAGAGATACACACACTGAGCAATACGTACTGAGAGAGAGATACAGACACTGAGCAATATGTACTGAGAAAGAGATACACACACTGAGCAATACGTACTGAGAGAGAGATACACACACTGAGCAATACGTACTGAGAGAGAGATACACACACTGAGCAATACGTACTGAGAGAGAGATACACACACTGAGCAATACGTACTGAGAGAGAGATACACACACTGAGCAATACGTACTGAGAGAGAGATACACACACTGAGCAATACGTACTGAGAGAGAGATACAGACACTGAGAGAGAGATAAACACACTGAGCAATACGTACTGAGAGAGAGATACACACACTGAGCAATATGTACTGAGAGAGAGATACACACACTGAGCAATACGTACTGAGAGAGAGATACACACACTGAGCAATACGTACTGAGAGAGAGATACACACACTGAGCAATACGTACTGAGAGAGATACACACACTGAGCAATACGTACTGAGAGAGAGATACAGACACTGAGCAATACGTACTGAGAGAGATACACACACTGAGCAATACGTACTGAGAGAGAGATACACACACTGAGCAATACGTACTGAGAGAGAGATACACACACTGAGCAATACGTACTGAGAGAGAGATACACACACTGAGCAATACGTACTGAGAGAGATACACACACTGAGCAATACGTACTGAGAGAGAGATACACACACTGAGCAATACGTACTGAGAGAGAGATACACACACTGAGCAATACGTACTGAGAGAGATACACACACTGAGCAATACGTACTGAGAGAGAGATACACACACTGAGCAATACGTACTGAGAGAGATACACACACTGAGCAATACGTACTGAGAGAGAGATACACACACTGAGCAATACGTACTGAGAGAGAGATACACACACTGAGCAATACGTACTGAGAGAGATACACACACTGAGCAATACGTACTGAGAGAGAGATACACACACTGAGCAATACGTACTGAGAGAGAGATACAGACACTGAGCAATACGTACTGAGAGAGAGATACACACACTGAGCAATACGTACTGAGAGAGAGATACACACACTGAGCAATACGTACTGAGAGAGAGATACACACACTGAGCAATACGTACTGAGAGAGAGATACACACACTGAGCAATACGTACTGAGAGAGAGATACACACACTGAGCAATACGTACTGAGAGAGAGATACACACACTGAGCAATACGTACTGAGAGAGAGATACACACACTGAGCAATACGTACTGAGAGAGAGATACACACACTGAGCAATACGTACTGAGAGAGAGATACAGACACTGAGCAATACGTACTGAGAGAGAGATACACACACTGAGCAATACGTACTGAGAGAGAGATACACACACTGAGCAATACGTACTGAGAGAGAGATACAGACACTGAGCAATACGTACTGAGAGAGAGATACACACACTGAGCAATACGTACTGAGAGAGAGATACACACACTGAGCAATACGTACTGAGAGAGAGATACACACACTGAGCAATACGTACTGAGAGAGAGATACACACACTGAGCAATACGTACTGAGAGAGAGATACACACACTGAGCAATACGTACTGAGAGAGAGATACACACACTGAGCAATACGTACTGAGAGAGATACACACACTGAGCAATACGTACTGAGAGAGAGATACACACACTGAGCAATACGTACTGAGAGAGAGATACACACACTGAGCAATACGTACTGAGAGAGAGATACACACACTGAGCAATACGTACTGAGAGAGAGATACAGACACTGAGCAATACGTACTGAGAGAGAGATACACACACTGAGCAATACGTACTGAGAGAGAGATACACACACTGAGCAATACGTACTGAGAGAGAGATACACACACTGAGCAATACGTACTGAGAGAGAGATACACACACTGAGCAATACGTACTGAGAGAGAGATACACACACTGAGCAATACGTACTGAGAGATACACACACTGAGCAATACGTACTGAGAGAGATACACACACTGAGCAATACGTACTGAGAGAGAGATACACACACTGAGCAATACGTACTGAGAGAGAGATACAGACACTGAGCAATACGTACTGAGAGAGAGATACACACACTGAGCAATACGTACTGAGAGAGAGATACACACACTGAGCAATACGTACTGAGAGAGAGATACACACACTGAGCAATACGTACTGAGAGAGAGATACACACACTGAGCAATACGTACTGAGAGAGAGATACACACACTGAGCAATATCGACTGAGAGAGAGATACACACACTGAGCAATACGTACTGAGAGAGATACACACACTGAGCAATACGTACTGAGAGAGATACACACACTGAGCAATACGTACTGAGAGAGAGATACACACACTGAGCAATACGTACTGAGAGAGAGATACACACACTGAGCAATACGTACTGAGAGAGATACACACCACTGAGCAATACGTACTGAGAGAGAGATACACACACTGAGCAATACGTACTGAGAGAGAGATACACACACTGAGCAATACGTACTGAAGAGGAGATACACACACTGAGCATATACGGACTGAGAGAGAGATACAGACACTGAGCAATACGTACTGAGAGAGAGATACACACACTGAGCAATACGTACTGAGAGAGAGATACACACACTGAGCAATACATACTGAGAGAGATACAACACTGAGCAATACGTACTGAGAGAGAGATACACACACTGAGCAATACGTACTGAGAGAGAGATACACACACTGAGCAATACCGTACTGAGAGAGAGATACACACACTGAGCAATACGTACTGAGAGAGAGATACACACACTGAGCAATACGTACTGAGAGAGAGATACACACACTGAGCAATACGTACTGAGAGAGAGATACACACACTGAGCAATACGTACTGAGAGAGAGATACACACACTGAGCAATACGTACTGAGAGAGAGATACACACACTGAGCAATACGTACTGAGAGAGAGATACACACACTGAGCAATACGTACTGAGAGAGAGATACTCACACTGAGCGAAGTAGTGAGATACACACACTGAGCAATACGTACTGAGAGAGATACACACACTGAGCAATACGTACTGAGAGAGAGATACACACACTGAGCAATACGTACTGAGAGAGAGATACACACACTGAGCAATACGTACTGAGAGAGAGATACACACACTGAGCAATACTTACTGAGAGAGAGATACACACACTGAGCAATACGTACTGAGAGAGAGAGACACACATTGAGCAATATGTACTGAGAGAGATACACACACTGAGCAATACGTACTGAGAGAGAGATACAGACACTGAGCAATACGTACTGAGAGAGAGATACAGACACTGAGCAATACGTACTGAGAGAGAGATACACACACTGAGCAATACGTACTGAGAGAGAGATACACACACTGAGCAATACGTACTGAGAGAGAGATACACACACTGAGCAATACGTACTGAGAGAGAGATACAGACACTGAGCAATACGTACTGAGAGAGATACACACACTGAGCAATACGTACTGAGAGAGAGATACACACACTGAGCAATACGTACTGAGAGAGAGATACACACACTGAGCAATACGTACTGAGAGAGAGATACACACACTGAGCAATACGTACTGAGAGAGAGATACAGACACTGAGCAATACGTACTGAGAGAGAGATACACACACTGAGCAATACGTACTGAGAGAGATACACACACTGAGCAATACGTACTGAGAGAGAGATACAGACACTGAGCAATACGTACTGAGAGAGATACACACACTGAGCAATACGTACTGAGAGAGAGATACACACACTGAGCAATACGTACTGAGAGAGAGATACAGACACTGAGCAATACGTACTGAGAGAGAGATACACACACTGAGCAATACGTACTGAGAGAGAGATACAGACACTGAGCAATACGTACTGAGAGAGAGATACACACACTGAGCAATACGTACTGAGAGAGAGATACACACACTGAGCAATACGTACTGAGAGAGAGATACACACACTGAGCAATACGTACTGAGAGAAAGATACACACACTGACCAATACGTACTGAGAGAGAGATACACACACTGAGCAATACGTACTGAGAGAGAGATACAGACACTGAGCAATACGTACTGAGAGAGAGATACAGACACTGAGCAATACGTACTGAGAGAGAGATACAGACACTGAGAGAGAGATAAACACACTGAGCAATACGTACTGAGAGAGATACACACACTGAGCAATACGTACTGAGAGAGAGATACACACACTGAGCAATACGTACTGAGAGAGAGATACACACACTGAGCAATACGTACTGAGAGAGAGATACACACACTGAGCAATACGTACTGAGAGAGATACACACACTGAGCAATACGTACTGAGAGAGAGATACAGACACTGAGCAATACGTACTGAGAGAGAGATACACACACTGAGCAATACGTACTGAGAGAGAGATACACACACTGAGCAATACGTACTGAGAGAGAGATACAGACACTGAGCAATACGTACTGAGAGAGATACACACACTGAGCAATACGTACTGAGAGAGAGATACACACACTGAGCAATACGTACTGAGAGAGAGATACAGACACTGAGCAATACGTACTGAGAGAGAGATACACACACTGAGCAATACGTACTGAGAGAGAGATACACACACTGAGCAATACGTACTGAGAGAGATACACACACTGAGCAATACGTACTGAGAGAGAGATACACACACTGAGAGATAGACACACACTGAGAGAGAGACATACACCCTGAGAGAGAGACACACACTGAGATATACACGCACTGAGCAATACGTTCTGATAGAGAGATACACACACTGAGCAATACGTACTGAGAGAGAGATACACACACTGAGAGATACACACACTGAGAGAGAGAGACACACACACTGAGAGAGAGAGACATACACACTGAGAGAGAGACACACACTGAGATATACACACACTGAGAGATACACGCACTGAGCAATACGTTCTGATAGAGAGATACACACACTGAGAGAGAGACACACACTGAGAGATACACGCACTGAGCAATACGTTCTGATAGAGAGATACACACACTGAGAGATAGACACACACTGAGAGAGACACACACACTGAGAGATAGACACACGCTGAGAGAGAGACACACACTGAGAGATAGACACACACTGAGAGATAGACACACACTGAGAGATAGACACACACTGAGAGAGAGACATACACTGAGAGAGAGACATACACACTGAGAGACATAAACACTGAGATAGAGACATACACACTGAGAGACATACACACAGAGATACACGCACTGAGCAATACGTACTGATAGAGAGATACACACACTGAGAGATAGACACACACTGAGAGATAGACACACACTGAGAGAGAGACACACACTGAGAGAGACACACACTGAGAGAGAGAGACATACACACTGAGAGAGACACACACTGAGAGAGACATACACACTGAGAGACATACATACTGAGAGACAGACACACAGAGAGAGAGAGACACACACTGAGAGATAGACACACACTGAGAGAGAGACATACACACTGAGAGAGAGAGACATACACACTGAGAGAGAGACACACACTGAGAGACATACACACTGAGAGACATACACACTGAGAGACAGACACACTGAGAGAGAAACACACTGAGAGACAAACACACTGAGAGACAAACACACTGAGAGACATACACACTGAGAGACATACACACTGAGAGATATACACACTGAGAGATACACACACTGAGAGATACACACACTGAGAGATACACAAACTGAGAGATACACACACAAAGAGATACACACACTTAGAGATACACACACTGAGAGAGATACACACTGAGTGAAATACACACACTGAGAGACACACACACTGAGAGACACACACACTGAGAGACATACACACTAAGAGACATGCACACTGAGAGACATACACACAGAGACACACACACTGAGAGACACACACACTGAGAGACACACACACTGAGAGATACACACACTGAGAGATACACACACTGAGCAATACGTACTGATAGAGAGATACACACACTGAGAGATAGACACACACTGAGAGAGAGACACACACTGAGAGATACACACACTGAGAGATACACACACTGAGCAATACGTACTGATAGAGAGATACACACACTGAGAGATAGACACACACTGAGAGAGACACACACACTGAGAGAGACACACACACTGAGAGATAGACACACACTGAGATATAGACACATACTGAGAGAAAGAGATACACACTGAGAGAGAGACATACACTGAGAGAGAGACATACACACTGAGAGAGAGACATGCACACTTAGAGACATACACACTTAGAGAGAGACACACACTGAGAGATACACACACTGAGAGATACACACACTGAGCAATACGTACTGATAGAGAGATACACACACTGAGAGATAGACACACACTGAGAGAGAGACACACACTGAGAGACAGACATACACACTGAGAGAGACATACACACTGAGAGACATACACACTGAGAGACATACATACTGAGAGACATACATACTGAGAGACAGACACACTGACAGAGAGACACACACTGAGAGAGACATACACACTGAGAGAGAGATATACACACTGAGAGAGAGACATACACACTGAGAGAGAGACACACACTGAGAGAGAGAGACACACACTGAGAGAGAGAGACACACACTGAGAGAGAGACATACACACTGAGAGACATACACACTGAGAGACAGACACACTGAGAGAGAGACACACTGAGAGAGAGACACACTGAGAGACAAACACACTGAGAGACAAACACACTGAGAGACATACACACTGAGAGACATACACACACTGAGAGATAGATACACACACTGAGAGATACATACACTGAGAGATACACACACTGAGAGATAGATACACTGAGAGATACACACACTGAGAGATACACACACTGAGAGATACACACTGAGTGAGATACACACACTGAGAGATACACACTGAGTGAGATACACACACTGACAGACACACACACTGAGAGACACACACACACTGAGAGACACACACACTGAGAGACACGCACACTGAGAGACACGCACACTGAGAGACACGCACACTGAGAGATATACACACTGACAGACATACACACTGAGAGATACACACACTGAGAGACACACACACTGAGAGACACACACACTGAGAGATACACACACTGAGAGAGAGATACACACACTGAGAGATACACACACTGAGAGATAGGTACACACACTAAGAGATACACACACTGAAAGATACACACACAGAGAGATACACACACTAAGAGATACACACACTGAGAGATACACACACTGAGAGATACACACACTGAGAGAGAGATACACACACTCAGAGAGACATGCACACTGAGAGACATACACACTGAGAGACATACACACTGAGATATACACACACTGAGAGACACACACACTGAGAGACACACACACACTGAGAGATACACACACTGAGAGATACACACACTGAGAGAGAGATACACACTGAGAGATACACACACTGAGACACACACATACTGAGAGATACACACACACTGATAGATACACACACTGAAAGATACACACACTGAGAGACAGAGATACACACACTGAGAGAGATACACACACTGAGAGATACACATACTGAGAGATAGATACACACACTAAGAGAAACACACACTGAGAGATATACACTGAGAGAGATACACACTGAGAGACATACACTCTGAGAGACATACACACTGAGAGACATACACACTGAGCGACATACACACTGAGAGATACACACACTGAGAGATACACACACTGAGAGATACACACACTGAGATACACACACTGAGACACACACACTGAGAGATACACACACACTGAGAGATACACACACACTGAGAGATACACACACACTGAGAGACACACACACACTGAGAGATACACACACTGAGAGAGAGATACACACTGAGAGATACACACACTGAGACGCACACTGAGAGATACACACTGAGAGATACACACACTGAGAGAGAGAGATACACACACTGAGAGAGATACACACACACACACACACACAGAGATACACACACTGAGAGATACACACACTGAGAGATACACAGACTGAGAGATACACACACTGAGAGATAGATACACACACTGAGAGATACACACACTGAGAGATACACACATTGAGAGATAGATACACACACTGAGAGATTACATACACTGAGAGATACACACACTGAGAGATACACATACACACTGAGAGAGATACACACACTGAGAGAGATACACACACTGAGAGACACACACACTGAGAGACACACACTGAGAGACACACACACTGAGAGACATACACACTGAGAGACATACACACTGAGAGACATACACACTGAGAGATACACACACTGAGAGATACACACACTGAGAGATATACACACTGAGAGATACACACACTGAGAGAGAGATACACACACTGATAGATACACACACTGAGAGATGCACAAACTGATAGATACACACACTGAGAGAGAGATACACACACTAAGAGATACACACACTGAGAGATAGATACACACACTAAGAGATACACACACTGAGCGATACACACACTGAGAGAGAGATACACAAACTAAGAGAGAGATACACACACTAAGAGAAACACACACTGAGAGATACACACACAGAGATAAACACACTGAGAGATACACACACTGAGAAATACACACACTGAGAGATACACACACTGAGAGATACACACACTGAGAGATACACACGCTGAGACACACACACACACACACACTGAGAGACACACACACTGAGAGACACACACTGAGAGACACACACCGAGAGACACACATACTGAGATACACACACACTGAGAGATACACACACTGAGAGATACACACACACTGAGAGAGAGATACACACACTGAGATACACACACACTGAGATAAACACACACACTGAGATACACACACACTGAGATACACACACACACACACACACACACACTGAGAGATGCACACAGTGAGATACACAAACACTGAGATACACACACACTGAGATAAACACACACTGAGAGATACACACACTGAGATACACACACTGAGACACACACACACACTGAAAGCGAGATACACACACTGAGCGACACACACACTGAGATACACACTGTCAGTATATTTATAAAAATCTTCAGTAGTGCTCTCCAAAAAATATATAAGCCTATGGCAGGGTTATAATACAATGTATTTAATAATTATCCTTTAAAAATATCAACCCTCAATCAATATGCATCTACTAGAAACCATTAAATTAATATAAATATCTGAATTATTTTATTAGTTAATATCTATGAGCATATTGGAATATATTTGTAATACCAGAATATGACTCAATATTATATACGTTTAAAAAGACTATTAAGATATGCTATACTTCTTACAAAACTCATAAAAGTTTACCTTTAAAACCAGCCTTATTTACAAATAGCCTTTCATTCAATTAACACAACGGGATTTTAATTAAAACACTCAGCTATTTACCCACGCTTTGCTCTAACACAATTCTAATTAGGATACTTAAAATACATATATTTTTACTGTAAACTGTTACTTATAATTAAAATCAATTCTAAGATATATATATATATATATATATATATATATATATATATATGTTCTATGTTTTGCACAGATAAAAACAATTTAGCATTAAAGATATATGTTTAAAAATACACAGGCTATGAAATAGTAGCTTAAAATCCAAACTGCTCTTTAAATTTATTTGCTACAGTAATCTCTTAATACATTACCAAGATGAACGCCAATCGATATCCAGTATTCCTTAATAGGAATTACCTCACCTCAGAATACCAATAAGTATATTTTGCAATCAATGAGAAAAGGCAGATCAGCTTTGCTAGAGTAAAATGGTATTTTGACGCCCAGTAATCAGTTACAAGTTAGCCAGCAGAATCTGTTTGTCCTCTCTTGTATTACTTATATAAGTTCTCTATCACTGATGAGGTTGGAAACGCCCAAACAGAAACCTTGTCTTGGATTGGCCCTTTGAAATTTCATTTTTAAACAGCCAAAAAGCCTTCTGGCTGTAGTTCTCGCATCGGAGCACCGGGGGGCAGCATGACACACAGATTCATTTGAACATTTCTAACAGTGAAAGAAAATATTTCTTTAAAATATGTAATAACTGACATAATTTCTTGTATTAATCTCTCACAATATTAATTATAGATGGATGAGCATCATATCAATTTTCTGATTATTTTGATATGAAATATCATGTGCCTTTAGCATTATACTATATTTAAGCAAATCAATACTGCTAATTATTTTGAAATTAATGGCATTTATAAATCTGTTATACATGCATTTACACAAATACAGCCTGTTCTATATCTCCAACAAGTTCTGCCTGCATGAATTTTCCCATGGTCCACATGAAATAAAAATAGTGTCATTAATCTTTTCTTTTTAGGTCCACAAATATCAATCTATATTCTTTAAAGACACAGAGGCTAAGACATTTTATGCTTTCAAAATATATATATATATATATATATATATATATATATACACACATTCATTTCTATGCAGTGTTCAAAACCATACAAAAATCCAGCAGATCACACACTGTCATATATTCATTCATCCAGATATCTCATTAACTCAGTTGCTATTATAATTTTCATTAGATTTCTGGAAAACAGAGAGAATAAAAAAAATGTTTTTATTTTTTTTAGTCCAAGCTTCAGTGCTTGCATACCCCCCCAGACATAGTGTCTGCATTACGTGTATCTAAGTGTCAGAGTCACACAGCAGGGGTTATTTGCATTTGAAACATATAGGGTTACTTTCCCACAAAATATCTCACCTAAGTCAGACTCTTAGGCAACATTTGTGAGGGGTAAGAGATTTTATCTCACATTTCCAGGCAGTCACACATATGGTCTCCTGAAATGGTTGTTAAATTTTAATTAAACCAAATGCTCTATTGTCCTCACTTGTGTGTTTAGAATAACTTTACATGCTGAGTGGGGGAGAACTAAACATGATTGAAGTCAGTTTTTCGGAATGAAATTAATCATTTTCTACTGACCAGTCAGATATCTGATTAAATATATATATTTATTAACCTTAAAATATATGATTAAAATATATATATTTATTAACCTTACATATACCTTGACATAAATCCCCCTTCCAATTTTAAATAGATGTAGGACACATGCATTTGAATTGGATCAAAGTCAGTGGTACTCTGTGAGGATGTTGGCCATAGATAGTCTCTTATGTAGAAAGTCTGTTATTTTTGAGCCTTCATGTTTATCAGTTAGGCATCTTTAAACTACAGTATGTCTTTATTTCATTTGGGGATATGACACTTCATTTTCCCTCTATGACTTGTAGTTGGGACCTAGGATGACATGCCCGCAATTGATTGATATGGACCCATTTATCTATGAAACTTTCATTTTTGGGGATCCTCTTTTTTATAGGCCACTGGAGATATTTTGTCAGTAATGACAAAAGGACCTTTCCATGATGGAAGAAATTTCTTCTCCCTAACCTGATCTCTTCCAAAGTTATAAAGATAAACTTTATCATTTATTTCATATTCCTTTTTGGACTTTTTGAGATCATAATAGGTTTTATTGGCAGTTGCGGCTCTTTCTAAATTCCTTTGAGCAAATGCAAAGGCATATTGCAGGTGCATTCTTAGGTTCTCCACGTATTGATGTGTATTGGCCACGTATTGATGTGTATCAAATTTTGGTCTGATGTATGGTACAGCAGATGATGCTGAGGTAGAACCATTCTTCTACCAGTCATCAGTTCAAAAGGGGACATCTTGGTAGCACTACTTGGAGTTGCTCTTAATACCATTAGGACTAGAGGTAGTTTTACATCCCAGTCTTTACCCGTTTCACTCACAAACTTTTTGAGGATTTTAACAATGGATTGGTTGTAACGCTCTACACCACCACTTGAGGCAGCCCTATATGCAATATGGAGCTTTCTTTTAACCCCTAGTATTTTCCACATTTTGTCATCACTTCGCTAGTGAAGTGGGTTCCCTGATCTGATTCGATTCTTTGGGGTAAACCAAATCTAGAGAATACGTGGTTGATGAGCAACGCTGCACATGTTTCAGCACTATTGTTATGTGCACTGATGCACTCTACCCATTTAGTGAACAGGCATGTCACTGTTAACATGTATTTGTTACCTATTGATGACATTGTTACTGGACCAATAAAATCAACTTGTATCTCTGACCATGGCATTACCATCCCCCTTTTCTGCAATGGCTCTCTATGCGTTTGTGCAGTGGGTTGGAACTGTGAACAGATTAAACACCCTTGACAGTAGGTTTGAACATCTTTCAACATGTGTGGCCAAAAAGCGTAGTCACGTAATATTTCATATGTGAGTTTGGCACCACGATGACCAGATGTGGGAGCATCATGGGCATGTTGAAGCATTAGACCTCAGAACTTGGTGGGTACTACCCATTGCTGAATGCCAGTTTTGGAGGTTCTAATTAACAAACCATCCTGTAACTTGAATTGTGATCTGAATTTTATTAAGATTCTAAGATCTTCTTTGCCAATACAATCATCTTTTGAGATGGGGTTGCTTTCAGGATCTTCTATGTGTTTATAGAAGGTGCTTACAATGGGGTCTTCTTTTTGACTAGTAATCAGGTCCTCACTAGGAGAATCCTGACTCCATTGTACCAAGTTAGGCTCACTCTGTTGTTTTGCCTGGTTTCTGGTAATGGCTTCTACCTGAATTGCACCCATTAAGTGGTCAATATTAAGGAGTTCTCCAGTTATGGCTCCTTGTTTGGCTCATGAATCCACAAGATCATTGCCTTTCTTATATGGGCCTAGAACCCTGGAATGACCCTTGGTCTTTTTCCAGTGCATGGTTAAATCATTGGATACCACCAGATTATCAATCTCGCAGAACAACTTGCCATGCTTGACTCGTTTGTTATTGCTTTTCTGCATGCCATTTCTTTTCCAAGTTGGCAGTTATTCAACAAAACTATCACTCACATAATTTGAGTCAGTTATGATCACAAATTCGTGAATATCATGTTCAATAGCCATTTCAATGGTTTTTAGAACAGCAGTGAGTTCTGCAACTTGACTGTATCTTGGTCCAATGTTAAAACCTATAGATATATTTGAGAATCCATTTGCCCAAGTTATACCAATGACAGCGACTAATCTGCGCTCATTATCAATAGTGGCATGGTAAGAACAACCATCAACATATACCCAAGGTAATGTTTGACAATGGTCCTTGTGGCAAACCTAGCCACTTCTGGACTATAACGTAAGAAAGGTTGTCTATAGGCTGTATATTGTGCTATGTAGATGTGACAGACCCTTCTGTCAGCACTGAAAGAGTTAACTGTGTTCAGCTTTAGCCTCAGCTATTGTGCACTGTCATTAATGTTATTGATACACAGTCCATTGTTTAATCAACCTCAGAGAGCAGACCCTAGATGATAAGGAAAGCCAAGTGTGTGTCTGTGTTTAAATTGTTATCAGCTTGAGCAAGGTATTCTATTGTATCATGTAAAAGGGCGTGTTCCCTCCATCTAATGTACAACATTCTTTCAACCCCCCTTCTGGGGGGGTCAGACCTGCATAAATACTGGGCATATGAGCCTTAATAAAAGTCATTCTGTTTAAAACCTGAAAACTGGCTGGGTTGTGAATTGCTGATTCCCTATGCAGGACATTGTTCCCTGGTGTTAACCCTTGGTATCCGGTTGGTACCGTTACAGTCCTCATTGTACATTTTATATGGGGAAAGCAATTGTTCCTCCAGGAAATCATTTTTTGATAATTCTTCCCCAGGATCTCTAGCAGTACATTCGTGAAGCTCAGCAAGCCCCTGTGCGACTGGATTCTTTTTATTCGGCTTATAGTGAATTTCTAATGGCCAGCCTTGTAAGGAAAGAGTCCATATGCTGTTATGCGGCTATTAGACAAATTCCCATCTCTTATTCTCTCACTTTGCAAATATAGCAAAGGCTGGTGGGCCGTTTCTACAATAATTTTCTCTCCCTGTATATAGCTGCGGAAATTTTGTAGAGCCCATAAAGTAGATAAGAGGGCTGTTACGGTACCAACAGGATACCAAGGGTTAACACCAGGGAACAATGTCCTGCATAGGGAATCAGCAATTCACAAACCAGCCAGTTTTCAGGTTTAAACAGAATGTCATTTATTAAAGGCTATGCCTAGTATTTATGCAGGTCTGACCCCCCCCCCCCCAGATGGGGGTTGAAAGACTGTTGTACATTACATGGAGGGAACAAGCCCTTTGACATGATACAATAGAATTATATTACTTAAACACTTCAACCACAAGACACTCTTGTCTCTTCTTATCACTTAGGCGTTTTCTCTCTGAGGGTGATCAAACAATGGAATTCTTATCACTAACTAAATTATGGTTGGAGCCAGCAACTTGTGTTTAGAAAATAGTTTCTTAAAGCTAAACACAGTTAACTCCTTCAGTCCTGACAGAAGAGTCTGTCACATAGCTCCCCCCTTGTGGAACACTCCGGCAGACCCGGCTTGACCCTTTTGCGGGTCAACCTGGGGATGACCGGACTAGGAGGTGGTAGGCATGTCAGTTTGCCAGGATAATCCATCTGTATTCCCATTATGAGAGATAATTCCTGTCCATACAAACAAGGGTTCAACTTCCTCAGTGCCTAGACTAGGGCTAAACAGTCCTTCAAAATCCCATCAGCTTCTTTACGAGTTTTTTGTACCTGCTCTTTATAGGTATCCACAATCCCTTCATACTGACATAGGGTGCCCTTGAGTTGCTGCACCTCACTATGAGCCAGCGTCAGCTTCTCCTCAAGTGTCGCTAAGTTTGTCTTTAATGCTTCATGTTCCACTCTCAAGGTGGTGTTTTCTGCAGTCTGTCGGTGCAGCTTGTCTAGCAGAGATTCCTGTTCTAAACGTGCTTTTTCCTCTGCACTCCTCTTCTCTCCCGCTAGCACTGTTACATGATTATTTAACGTGACCATTTCATCCTCTACGTGGCTCTTCTCCTTCATCAGCGCATTGTAACGTGACTCCCACATATCAATAGCGGATAGAGATTTACTGAGCTCAACATCCTGGGGCTTAGCAGCAGGTGGGTCAGTCTCTGCTGCACGGATCTGGGCACGGGTAGTCACAGGGTTAACATCCGTGGGACCCATAGGAGCGTAGGCAGAAACAAGGGGGGCCAAGGTATTTCCAAGGAGAACATCAGCTGGTAAATCCTTCATGACCCCCACATTCACAGGTCTAGCGCCCACTCCCCAATCCAAATGTACCCTGGCAACAGGTAGGCGGAACACAGTGCCCCCTGCTACCCTCACAGCCACAGTGTCTCCAGTGTGCTGTTTCTCAGACACCAAGTTCTTTCGAAGCAAGGTCATGGTAGCACCAGTATCCCGTAAACCACTGACCTCCTTCCCATTCACTTTAACCAGTTGCCGGTTATTCCGGTGGGCAGTTTGCACAAGGTCTGCCTCATGTAGGATGCCCCAGCATTCTTGTGCCTCTACGTAGCGGGCCGCAGGCTGAGGATTACGTGGGATTCCGCTGGCGGGTCTTCTCCAGGACTGTGCTTGGTTCGCTGCATTTAGGGGACACTCTGGTCTTTTGTGCCCTAGTTGCTTACATCCAAAGCACCGAATCGGTTGTGAGTAGCCCCGCAAATTGAACCGGGCTCTCTGAGGGTAGTTCGTGGCCAGAGACCGTGTGGTATAGCGGTGCGCCGGGGGTTGGTAACTGGCAGCTGCTGGGGTGACTGGGGGTCTGTACTCCACTCTAGCAGGGGGCTTAGTGGTAGCAGTGTCCAGTTTGCGGGCATCCGTATACTCATCTTCCAAGCGAGCCGCTTCATGCAGGGTGGAGGGTTTACGGTCCCGAACCCACTCTCGAACTCCTGCGGGTAACTTGTCGAAGCAATTTTCCAACAGGAATAGCTGCAGCACCTCTTCCCCCAATACGGCTTGGCACCCCGCTATCCAGTGAGCTGCTGTGCGGTGCACCTTACATGTCCACTCAAGGTAGGAATCACCAGCTAATTTAACAGTGTCTCTGAACCCTCTCCGGTATGCCTCTGGTGTAACCGCATACCTGGAGAGCAGAGCCTCTTTTACAGTATTATAATCCCCGACTTCCTCATCTGGAATGGCCCGAAAAGCCTCACTGGCCCGGCCGGATAATTTTCCGGATAATATCATGACCCAGTCCTCTGCGGGTACCTTGTGTAGTGCACATTGCCTCTCAAAATCCGCAAGGTACCCATCAATCTCTCCTTCTGTTTCCAGGAAGTTTTTAAAAGCTGCAAAATTTACTTTTCTCTTTTCCACTGGGTTTGCTGCAGCGCCGCTTTGGCGAAGTAGGTTGGCCTCCACAGCTGCTATGACCCGGTCGATAATTTCCGCAGATGGGTTGGGGCCATAATGTGCCAGTCTTATTTTAACCGCCCGATCAAAGCTTGCTTCTGCGGGGGTTCTGTCTGCTATGCTGGGCCCATTGGTTCCTTCTGTCCCTGGTACTCTTTCCATCTTAGTCAGTATTGTAATAATCCCCCTCTTCCTGAGGTTACTGGCTTGTGTAGTTGCTCTTCTGGGCGATAAGGTTCATCCCACCGCTGCCACCAATTGTTACAGTACCAACAGGATACCAAGGGTTAACACCAGGGAACAATGTCCTGCATAGGGAATCAGCAATTCGCAAACCAGCCAGTTTTCAGGTTTAAACAGAATGTCATTTATTAAAGGCTATGCCTAGTATTTATGCAGGTCTGACCCCCCCCCCCAGATGGGGGTTGAAAGACTGTTGTACATTACATGGAGGGAACAAGCCCTTTGACATGATACAATAGAATTATATTACTTAAACACTTCAACCACAAGACACTCTTGTCTCTTCTTATCACTTAGGCGTTTTCTCTCTGAGGGTGATCAAACAATGGAATTCTTATTACTAACTAAATTATGGTTGGAGCCAGCAACTTGTGTTTAGAAAATAGTTTCTTAAAGCTAAACACAGTTAACTCCTTCAGTCCTGACAGAAGGGTCTGTCACAAGGGCTTTTTCGCAATCGTTAAATTTTATTTCTACTGGGGATAGAGTTTTGCTCGCATAAGCAATGGATTTGCTTAAATTTTCATGCTTTTAGTATAAAACAGCACTCATGCTTACATCCGTGTAACCTGTCTCTAAGAAGAAAGGTTTACCACCTTCTGGGTACACTAAGCAAGGTGCTTGAGTGAGTTTTCTTTTCAGCTCTTTTATGGCTGTCTCTTGAGACTCACTCCAGTGCCATTTCACATCCTTCTTTAGAAGAAGTAGTAGTGGTTTAGCTAACTCTGCATAATTATCAATGAATTTGCGAGAATAATTTGTCATACCCAGGAATGACCTCAATTCCTTTAAGTTAGTTGGGTTTTTAGAATTTACTATAGCTTCCACCTTTTTCTTCTGAGGATTTAGTCCTTCAGAAGTAACTTCATGTCCCAAGAAGTTTAAACGAGTGCGGCACCATTGAGCTTTTTGTAGGGATAATTTGACACCTGCCCTTTTAAGTTGGCTGAGGACGTGTTTAAGCTCTGCGATGTGTTTTTCAAATTCTGTGCTTTTGATCAAAACATCATCAACATAAGATAAGGTCCCCCTTTCCAGTGCATCAGGCATAGCCTTATGCATGAATACCGCAAATTCATGTCCAGAATTTATGTATCCAAAAGGGAGTCTCTGAAATGCATATTGGACCTTTTGGAATGAGAATGCCAGTTTATACTGGTCCTCCTCGTGTACTTTTATGGTCCAATATCCCTGCGCGCAATCAATGGCAGTGAATATTTTGGATCCCTGCATCTGCGCTAGGCATTGGTCAATATATTGCACAGGCCAGCCAGACATGTACACTCGTTTGTTTAGCTGTCTTAAATCAGCACACAAACGCCATTGTCCATTGGGCTTAAGAACACCTAGAATAGGATTATTATAAGATCTGTGCACCTGTCGTATGATACCCCTTTCTTCTAAGTTCCTTATGATTTCTGCAAGAGAATCATATAAGACTAAAGGTAGTCTGTATTGTTTAACAAAGACAGGTGGTACAGTGGGATCTGTTTGTATTCTTGCAATGTGCAAGTTTGTAGTACCACAGTCATAAGAATCCCTAGCAAAAATATCCTTGTACTCCATCAGGAGTTTTCACAGCTGTTGGCATTCATCATCGCTGGAACAGCCATTAGCTAAGGATATTTGCTCTTCTACTATTTGCTGAGATCCTGGAAAGATTTCCGGCTGTCCTATTTCATATGCTTCTTCCAACCTAGAGGTGAGATCCCCTTGATTATAGTTTACATTGCCCCCATGACTCTGGGTATTGGGGTAATCTTGCTGTTTGATTGGCTGATCAAATACTAGAGATGCTTCTTCAATTTTACAGATGCCTCCCTCTGAGCTGAAGGGATAAATAGACTGAATATTAAATAGACCCTCTGGCATAGAGGCAAAGGATTGTTCTATTAATTGTTCTTCAGTTAAGTATCCTTCAGGTATTAGCCCAATTACATTATTCTCGAATCCAAAAGTGTAATAACTTGATTCCAGCACATATCCTATGGTGGTTCCCTTAGATAAGGTTATATCCTGTGGGGTCATGTTATGCACAATAACATGTATTGGAATAGTCACAATATTCACCAAAGGAGTGTGGGCCATAGTAACACCCAGATTTTGTATTCTATGGGAGAGGCAAATTAGTGTTTCAGAAGTTTTTAATTTCTGACCTCTCTTTACCTGTAAGGGTAAAAGAAATTTATCAGCCCTTGCAGGAATTACAACATCGTTAGACACCTGTATATTCACAGCATATGGCAATTGCTGGTTTGATTTCAGGGCTGCACTCTCATCCTGAAATACTTAAGGGTCCCCCTTTAACCTGATCCAGAGGCAAGAGTTAATCAAATCTATTTGTATGGCATATCTATGTAAGATATCATTGCCGACATATATTTGATTATGGGGAGTATTTAAAACGAAAAACAGGTGCTTCACTGACTTATTACCTATAGATATAGATAATAAGCACTTAGTTGTGATGTTATAGCTTTCAAACCTGTTATCCACGTTGTGGACACAGTGGTCTTGGGGAGAAAGATATTTAATCACTTTAGGTTCAGCTATCTGCGCTAATAAGCCTTCACTTATGTAGTTAGCTTCCTGTTTTAAGTTTAATTTAGCATACTTGGTTTTACCAAGGTCATGCATTTGTATAGGGATAAATAGATCCACGCTCAATACCTGTGAGGTATTGAGCGTGGCCTCCCCCTTAGGGATTTTATGATCCCCCTTGTGGAGAGATATGGTTAATAGATCACCATCTAAGGAAATATTCACAATCTTTCCATGCAAAATTGTAAAAGTATTACCATCAGAGCCACTTAAAGGAGTCTGATCATCTATTTGTAAAATAGTGATTTCAGGTCTAGAGTTATTCCTGAAATGAATCTCCACAGCATCTGGTTTCTCTTTCACCACGTGACAGCTATGTCGGGTGTGAGATATAACGGATTGCTCATAATTTATTGTCCGTTTTACTTGTGACCAAATTACATTATTTATGCAGTCAATTATGGTGCTTAGTCGCTTCAGGAGATCACTACCAATAATTAAACGATCAGTTGGCAGATCCACTATAATGACAGGGTGTCTTATGACCCTGTTCCCCAGTTTAAATTTTAGCCAGGCCGTACCATAGACTTTTAGAGAGTCCCCCCCAACTCCTATTAGAGAACCATCAAATTCTTTTATTTTAGGTTTGTGGGGTGTTAGCTCATTTAGCTGTGTGTAGTACCTGTGGGATAAAATATTTGCCTGAGACCCAGTATCAATTAATCCCATGATAGGGTTGGAGACTGAATTTTGCAGCTCAAGATTCCCTGCATTTTCTACCATTTCACACATAAAGTTTGCATTATTGTACATCTGTGGGCTTCGCCACGTGTTACCTGAATCTGCCATGTTTTCCCGTGCAGAAGGAATTTCATACCTACTGGTCTCCTTTATGACAGGGTTGGCTGGATTCTTGTGTACTGCATCTGTGGAAATAAGGTTAAGAGAGTGCTGCAAAGGAAGAGATTCATTAATTTTTTCCGGATGAGGTTGCTTGTCATCACAGCTAAATTGTCCGTTTCCAGTCTGTGGGGAGAGAACATGATTAGTACCATTGATATTTATTATTAAATTTTGTATATCTTTCCCTTCCCTCCCAGGTGATACTGCAGTATTTATGACTGTGGCTGTGGTCCACTGCTGACCACTGGCTGTACCCTTAAAAAAGTATTGTTCGAGTAACGGGGCCTACTACTGCACATAGCAGTCGCCATTATACAGAGCTCCTCCAAATTTACAGAAATTAAGCTATTTATATTTAGTTAAAGCAGGGCTTTTTACTTTCTAAGAGGCAATCTGTCATCTCCTTAATTGCCTATCTTAGTGGACCATACCTTGGGTCACTTGATGCTTTGCTGTGGGCTACTCCGGACACTGAAGAGGTGAGGACAGCAAGTGATCCGGAGCTCTAGCGCCAGACCTTACCAGCGATCCACTTACCCAACAGCTGCAGCACCACGCTACATCGTGCTCCGGAGGGCCGGGGATCCGCTCCGGAGCAGTGCCGGACACACAGTGGCTGCAGTTTGAGACACCCGAGGGATTAAAATGGCGACACACCACTGAGGCTTAGAGGGCTACTGTGAGAGTGAGTACCTGCCGGGTGTCTACTGGCTGGGGAAGGGGCAGCCCACAATCAAATAGTTAAACAGTTACACAGGCATAGAGATACAGCGCACCCAAAGTAAAGACATTTATCCTCACCACGCTGATACAGAGTTCCTTCTGCACTAAGGCGCGAAGACGCCATTTTTGGATTCCTTGCTAGCGTGTTCCCAGCTCCCAGCAATACACGCTGGTTTGTGCAGCTAAGTCCCTTCTCTGTCTGAGCCCAACTTTTAAACAGAGCTCCTGAACAGGGATACTCTCACTCATATATATCTAAGAAACTCTCATAATCTCTATCTAAGCCACCTCAGAACTTTCCTGCAGCAAGTTAGGAATTATTTTACCGCTATACACGCAGCACTGGGCTATACACGCAGCATTGCTGCCTCTCACCCATTCTCACAGTGACCCAAGCAGAGACGTGCAACATACAGTGGACTCTCAATACAATAGGAAAAAAAGATATATGACAAGTTAAAAGTGAACCCTCTTTATTCTTAACACCCAAGAAACACAGCTGGCTTTGCATAAGCTTATTGGCTTGCACTGATATTTCTGCACACCCCTAGTACACTATATACTAAGGACATTGAGCCTGCAAACAAGGTGCTATACAAGCCTCTCATACCATAAATTGCAGCTTGCAGGGCAATGAACTACCCATGATGAAAATATTTAATTTGCTGCAATAAGCTGGCGATACAGCAGAGAGGGGGAGAAAGGATGCAATAATCAGGAAAGGAGAGTCATCTGTAGCAACTATCTCTCTGCTTTCCATTTTATATTTTTTTGTGTGTGTGGGCTGCTGAATGGTTCTCTCTCCCCTCCATTTCCTGCTGACTGAAAAATCAGCGGGTCATATCCCAACTCCCTTTCCCGACTACGTCCAGTGAGGACAGCTCCCCTGGGGGAGAGAGAACGTCTAAAAACCATCTCAGCTCTTCTTCTGAGTGCGTGACAAAGATCTAAAGAAAGTTAATAAAGAGGATGTAGCTGTCAAAGGCATACTGTGCTAGGACAATTCGACATGGATAACTATAACTAACTCTATACCCATTATTGCATCACTTGCAGCGTCATCGCTTTTCACACATTTCTACCATAAAGAAGATATATTTGCAGAAATGCTCATACAAGTTGTGAGGGGCATGACACCCATTATCTACTAAATATCTCTGGTGAGAGTGAGAGGAGATAGAGAGGGCGCAGAAGCAATTTAGCACACCCCACTATCCAGTAGAGGTTTAGGGAAACTGGAACTTCTCCAAAGTAGGAAAAAAGAAAGTTGGAGGTACCTGTTGAATACTTAAAAAACCGCAAAAATAAAAGTAGTTACAAACAGCTGATCTATCACTATACACACTATGGCTACAAGAAAAGGACCTAAGGGAGACAAGGGTCTAAAACCCTTATCAGTAGACACCTTTTTTAAAGCCTCCAAAATCACCAAATCTCAGGAAACCGCCCAGACGGAAGTTGAGGAAGATATGGATTCTGAAAATGAGGAGGAATCTGCAGAACACACTCCCGTTACTAAGGCAGACCTGCAGGGTCTGGTGTCCAAACAGGACATAGCTTCTAACTTTGAGAAACTGTGGGAAAAGATGGACAGCTTCCAAAATACAGTCACTAATAGTCTTACGGATATCAAAACAGAAATACTAGAGTTGGGATCTCGAGTAGATTCCTTGGAAACAGTCACAGAGGAAATGGGAGAGGAAATTACAACAGTCTCACAGACTCTTGACTCCCACAATCAACACATACAAGATCTAGAAGAAAAAATTGAAGATCTGGAGAATCGAAGCAGACGCTCTAACATTAGACTCAAAGGCATCCCTGAGTCCGTTGGAGCAGAAGATCTACACAGTTACCTCCAGCAATTATTCCATGCTATATTGGGAGGACCGACGGACTCTGAGTGCCCAATAGAAAGAGCGCATAGGGCCCTCAAAGCAAAACCCAAACCAGACCAACCACCAAGGGACGTCATAATTAAGCTTCTACGGTTCCCTGATAGAGAAAGGATTCTATTGGCTGCAAGAAACAACCCCACATTCAAGTTCCAGGGCAACATTGTCCAGTTTTTCCAAGACCTTTGCATTAAAACATTACAGAGAAGATATGCGCTAAAACCTCTCACTCTTCTGCTAAGGAAGAACAATATCCCCTACAGATGGGGATTTCCTTTCGCGCTGCAAGTGATGCGAAATGGCAAAATGCTTACTATTAAAACCACTGATGAGATCCCGGAAATCTGTAAGCTCCTGGACTTGGAACCTCCAGACATCTCAAGGGAGGATTCGACATCTGCTTCTCCTGCTGTGTCGTCACTGAAGGCAAAACCCCAAAGATCAAAATGGAAGAGGGTGACAAGTAAAAAGAAGTCTAAAGCATGAGACATCCAGGTAATTAGTGAATGTCTCGGATGAGAACACCTACCCTTTTTCTCACATTCTGTGGTCTGCCCTTGGACCTAGAGGCTACTAGCTGTGGCCAGAAAGCTGAATAAACCTTGAATTCACAGATGGGGACTGGGACTCCTCACTTATTGTAAGTGATGCAAAGCTGAAATTCCATGTTGGAATTGCACAGTACAAATTTCATGTGCTGGTTTCGACATAATTGCACTCAATTGTTTAGTTGTTATTTACTGTTGTGTTATTATATTTGTCTGTTTACACTGTTAATACCTCAATGCACACATTGTTGTACAAAATTACTATGCTCATCTTGTGGAAATGCTCTACAGAGCTATAGGGCCAAAAAGAAACAGTTAGGGAGGCAGAGGAGGAAAAGAGAAGTTTACAGGCTTCTACTTTCAAGGTACAAATTTAGATTCCGAGGTTTAGAGGGAGATATGCTGTCCGGGGTCCCTGATGCCATAGGTAGGATTGAGAGGAAATGTTGGTACAATACTTGTGATGACTGTCCCTAAGATAGTTTTGATCTCGCATAATGCGAGAGGTCTAAACACTGATGTCAAAAGGAGGACAGCCATGTCACACTATAGACGACTGAGGGCCAACGTTATTTATCTTCAGGAGACACATTTCCTGAAAAACACTATCCCAAAATATTGGGCAAGAGACTACTCAAAGCAGTATCACTCTGCCTTAGACTCCAAGAAAAGAGGGGTCTCTATCTTAATACACTCATCATTGCCCTTTACACATAGAGAGACTATTTCGGATAAGGAAGGTAGATACCTTTTGGTCTTTGGGTGTTTGGGGAATACAGAGATTCTTCTATGCAACATATACGCCCCAAATGAACAACAAGATAAATTCTTCGCTGTTATTTCGAATTTGTTGACTGACTGGTCTAGATTAAGAATAATTCTGGCGGGGGACTTTAACATTGACCTGCAATCACTGACTAGACAAACAAGTACCCAACAATCCAAGAAAAAACAGAGACAGAGAAATACTGCTAAACACATTCTAGACGCCCTGGCTCAACATACACTACAAGACACTTGGCAGATATTGCATGAAGGGGTGGGAGACACTACTTTTTACTCTGCACCGCACGACAGCTACTCAAAAATAGACTACGTATTTACTAGTCAGATATTACAGCCAGCAATACACTCCTTAGATATTCATCCATGTGTCTGGTCAGACCATTCTCTGACTGTGCTTACTTTGGGAAACCTAACAGACCCCAAGAGAACTAGGACATGGACATACGATGCATCAAGCACCAAATATCCACCCGTTAAGAGCAGGATTTTACATAGCATACAAGAGTACTGGAAAATTAATGTTGGGACCACAGAAAACGTGGCTATGCCCTGGGCAGCACATAAGGCGGTGATCAGAGGGGTCCTAATCAAAGAAAAGACACTATATAAAAAAAAGAAAAACGATCTTATTAACCAACTGAACACTGAAATTGCCACATTAGAAACGTTGCATAAATCGACCCACTCTAGAGCCACACTTACTAAGCTAGTTGAAAAAAGGCAAACCCTTCAATCTATATTGAACGAGCACTCCATAAAAGCTGCACATAGACTGAAAACGAATTATTTTATTTTTGCCAATAAACCTGACAAATATTTAGCAAAAAAACTTAGAGATAGCTACCAATCCCTTTCTATTCCATGCATCCAGACACCGACTGGCCAGACTACCACTCACCCACAAGACATTGTTGACACGTTTGCCAAGTTCTACCAGATGTTATATGATGGCACGAAAGTGCAACATAACCCAGAGACGAAGGAGGCTTTTAACTCTTTTGTGAGCGAGGCGAACTTGCCAATGATAACTGAAGAAGACAGAACTCATCTGAATGCTGAGATCACGAGGGCTGAAGTGATAGCAGCTATAAAAGATCTTAAGCCTGGGAAGGCCCCGGGACCTGATGGATTCCCGGGGGAGTACTACAAGGTGTTTAGGGAAGATCTAGTGCCGCATCTGATAACGTTTGCAAATCACATTATGAAAGGGGGACAAATACCAGAAGAACTCCTCAGAGCTAAAATTGTAGTTATACCAAAACAGGGAAAAAATCTTAACTTATGTAGCAGCTATAGGCCCATCTCCCTCATCAATCAAGATGTTAAGATAGTGACAAAAATCCTGGCCAACCGACTTAAACATATTCTACCCAGTATTATTCACCCTGACCAAGTGGGATTCATTAAAGATAGGGAAGCCCCTGATAATATTCGCAGAATGGTATCGATAATAGATTTTTTGCGAGATAGAAAAATGCCTTCTCTGGTCCTCTCACTGGATGCGGAGAAGGCATTTGATAGGGTCGACTGGACATACATGATAGATCTTTTGTCACGCCTGGGGTTTGAGGGCAATTTCCTGAAAGCAATTCAAGGGTTATATTCCAGGCCCACGGCGTTCGTTCGGGCGATAGGGCACCAATCAGACAATTTCCAAATACTTAATGGCACTAGACAAGGTTGTCCGCTCTCACCCCTGATCTTTGCCATATGCATTGAACCATTGGCAGCATATGTACGCAACTGCCCTGATATAACCGGCCTAGAGATAGGAAAATTCCATCATAAAATCACCTTATTTGCGGATGATGTGCTGCTGACTATTTCTAAACCCCTACATTCATTACCATATGTATATCAAGCAATACAGCGGTTTTCTCAAATATCGGGATACAAAATTAATATAGACAAATGTGAGGCGCTTCCTCTTTCTATCCCTAAACATACTATCAAATTGATAGAGGCTAACTTTGACTTTAATTGGGCTCCAGATGGGTTGAAATATTTAGGCATTAAATTAATGCCACACTCCTCGAAGCTTTACGTAGCAAACTATACCCCTTTATTTAAAATGATTAGATCTGATCTGGGAAAATGGAAGAAAATGGGTTTTTCTTGGTATGGGAGACTATCTGCGATAAAAATGACGATTTTGCCTAGAATATTATACTTATTCAGGGTGCTCCCGATCAAAATTAATACTGCAGAAATAGCTAGCCTTCAGAGAGACATACATAACTTCCTAAGAGATAATAAGCACCCAAGAATTCCCCACACTATCTTAAACAGACACAGGCAACTAGGAGGGATAGGCGTCCCCAATCTACTTGATTATTATAGGGCAGCAAGACTGGCCCAAGATTCCCTCTTAAGCAGGAGACAGGAGGACATAATATGGCCTCTTTTAGAGGCAGAGATGATGGGACAGGAGACTCCGGACGGCATCCTTTGGTGTAGGGAGCTGCCTAGTGGACACGCCATATACCAAAACAAAATCACACTACTCTCTAGACGACAGTGGCTAACCTCACGAAATACGGAAAGAATTCTCCCCTTGCGCTCAAAGGTACTACCCTTGAAATATATTGTTAATGAAGAATTTAAATATCACATTAGAAAGTGGGAAAACAAGGGGCTATATAGGGTAGCAGACATATATTCCCAGGGTACTCTGTTGACTTTCACCCAACTTCAGCAAAAACTTGAGCCTCTTCCATTGCCATGGTTTTTATACCTCCAAGTAATATCAGCTGCACGTACATACATGGACAAATCCCCGACACACACTAAGCTATCTGAGCTTGAACACCTCTGCACGACGTCCACTCGACCCAAGAGAGCAATATCTAGGTTATACATTTCAATCCAGGAATCTAAAAGTGATTCTAAAACAACATTAATGACAAACTGGGAAGTAGATATAGATAAAGAATTAGAAAGGGATAGATGGCAAGAGATATTACACCACACCTGTAAGGGCCTCATTGGTGCTGATTTGAGAGAAAATGCATTAAAGACGTCTTTCAGGTGGTACCTAACCCCAACTAAGACAGCCCATATGGGAAAAGGGAGTTCTAAATTCTGTTACAGAGGATGCAGAGAGGTAGGTTCATATCTGCACATGTGGTGGGAATGTCCCAAAGTATATCAGGTATGGCAAGAGTTGTCTTCACTACTGGAAAGAGTGTTGGGCGAGCAGATTAATCTCACCCCCGCTCAGGCTCTGCTGCATGAGCACATTCCTAGACTGAACAAACACATTAATACGTTTATTAGAATACTGTGCACCACAACCAGGATAGTGATCGCCAAATACTGGAAGACGGAGGTACCGTCGTGGTCAGAGGTAACAGCTAGAATTAAATTGGTGTACTCAATGTATGAATCAGCAGCACAAATTCAAGACACAGAGGCCCAATTTCAGAAAATCTGGTTTTATTGGATGCTGGCAGGGGAGAACAGCCTGACTTCGGTGGTAGCTGAAGGGGAGGTGGAGCGGAGAGAAGTGAGAGGTAGTGTTCGGGGGGAGAGTAGAGGTGGTGAGGAATAGAGCTAGCTGCTAAACTTAGGAGCGAGACAAGATGAGCAAACAATTTATTGAAATCTTAAAATTACAAAATACAACGCTGAAATGTTAAGGTGTATGTTGAAATCGTGCATTGATTATTGGTTTTTTTTTTTTTTTTTTGTTTACATAGTTTTAGTTATAAGTTATTGTTATTAGGGTTGGGAATCTACGTAGACTATGCCTCCTGCATATTACATGCTCCCCAAGCAAATAATATATGATGGGCTCCATTGAGAAAATGTTTGGGGGATCCATGTGTTTATGGTTAAACTACACACTCCTGTTTGAAATTGTACAACAAACTGCACACAGTGAAAGGGACTAATCTCATCAAAACAAACATCTGGAAACCTGTTTTCTGGCCTCTGAAGTAGCTTTATATAGCAAATTAGGTGTATTTTCAAGTAAAGAAGAGACTTTTTGAAATCAGAAGCGCTATTGAAAGACATTCTTATTGAAATGTGATTATTGCTCCCTAAGATCTGATGTTCTCTAATGATTGAAAGTCTGTACTTTTTCATTCTTTTTTTTTTGTGATGTTATTGATGGAGGAGTGTGATCAATAAAAAAATGTATTTCAATTAAAAAAGTATTGTTCGGTTGCTGAGCCGTAGAAGGTTGACTCATATTAGCGAATTGTTCACTCAACCGATTTAACTGGGTAAAAAGCATATCTATCTGATTGTACAAGTTACCTCTACCCCTGGGCCTATCTCTTGATGCCCCATAATAATGATTCCTGGACCATTGGGATCCCTGAGAATCAGGGCCGCTATTTCTATTTTGGCGTGGTTGCCCCTGGGGTTCAGCTTGTTTAGTATTAGTACTTTGGGGAGCATTATATACTTGGGGTGTCTGGTTGCCCTGAGAATATCTTCTCCATCTATTGTATCTACCTTTGCGTGGGTACCAATTATTTGGTGAGTATTCTCTTTGTGAGTAATTATTCACCTGATTATGTCCCCCACTTTGGTTATAGTCTCTCTGCGCCTCAGCCCGTATAGGGGAAGGGGCAGAGTTAAACCTCTGTGGAGATGGCCTGTTTTGACTGGCCACCTCTGCGTAGGTTTTCTTTTTAGACTCCAAATTGAGGGGTTTAGGTGACACCCTAGTTTCTGCTACAATTTTGGGTTTTGATTCCTTTTTAACCCCCTGCTCACTGGACTGCTAAATAGAGTATAACTTTGTACTCTCTTTGATCAGCTACTCCAATGAGCAGTCCTCATCAAAATCTCTAGCTAAATTAATTTTGATGGGTGTAGGCAGTGCTTCAAAAAATAAATTTACAAATTCTGAGCAATCAAATCTGGGATTATCTTCAGCCATACTGTACGCATTTTTCAATTGAGAAAGGAACTCGATGGGACTTTGATTCGCACTACATTTTAAACCATATACCGCTATTTTCATGGCAGTTTTAGTGCGATGTTGCCCGAATTCTTTTCTGCATTGTCGTTTTATTTCACACCAGGAATGAATATTCATATCCTTTAGTGAAGTAAATAATTTGTGATGTTTACTGTCAAGTACCCAGGGCAGAAATTTAATTTTTAATTTCTCACTTGTAACATTCATTATAGCTAATGCATTTTCAAAAGCCTCTAAGTGATCAATTACAGATTTTGTTCCCTTATTGGAGAATATAGGTACTGCACCCTGTATGAAAGTAACTATTTTATGGGAATCATATACCTTATTAGACTTATTTTGGGATTCTCAATTAGAGTTTCCCTCACCCGCACCAGCTGAGTTACAGCAGTTCTCTGGATTTACATCATGAGGTGATTGTCTATTTGGGAAATCTATTTCTGACCCATTAGGGGTCATTTGTCTATACTCTTCCATATATTTTTGTACCTCGTCCCTGACGCGTTCTCTAAGGGAGTTAGCATTATCTGCATTATTCTCACTGTTAATATAGGGGTTTGCATTATGGCGATATGACCTTTTTAAATCACTTAGGCCTAGATTTAGAGTTCGGCGGTAGCCGTCAAAACCAGCGTTAGAGGCTCCTAACGCTGGTTTTGGGCGCCCGCTGGTATTTGGAGTCAGTGATTAAAGGGTCTAACGCTCACTTTTCAGCCGCGACTTTTCCATACCGCAGATCCCCCTACGCCATTTGCGTAGCCTATCTTTTCAATGGGATCTTTCTAACGCTGGTATTTAGAGTCGTTTCTGCAGTGAGCGTTAGAGCTCTAACGACAAGATTCCAGCCGCCTGAAAATAGCAGGAGTTAAGAGCTTTCTGGCTAACGCCGGTTTATAAAGCTCTTAACTACTGTACCCTAAAGTACACTAACACCCATAAACTACCTATGTACCCCTAAACCGAGGTCCCCCCACATCGCCGCCACTCGATTAAAATTTTTAACCCCTAATCTGCCGACCGCCACCTACGTTATACTTATGTACCCCTAATCTGCTGCCCCTAACCCCGCCGACCCCTATATTATATTTATTAACCCCTAACTTGCCCCCCACAACGTCGCCGCAAGCTACTTAAAATAATTAACCCCTAATCTTCCGACCGCAAATCGCCGCCACCTACGTTATCCCTATGTACCCCTAATCTGCTGCCCCTAACATCGCCGACCCCTATGTTATATTTATTAACCCCTAATCTGCCCCCCACAACGTCGCCGACACCTACCTACACTTATTAACCCCTAATCTGCCGAGCGGACCTGAGCGCTACTATAATAAAGTTATTAACCCCTAATCCGCCTCACTAACCCTATCATAAATAGTATTAACCCCTAATCTGCCCTCCCTAACATCGCCGACACCTACCTTCAATTATTAACCCCTAATCTGCCGACCGGAGCTCACCGCTATTCTAATAAATGTATTAACCCCTAAAGCTAAGTCTAACCCTAACACTAACACCCCCCTAAGTTAAATATAATTTTTATCTAACGAAATAAATTAACTCTTATTAAATAAATGATTCCTATTTAAAGCTAAATACTTACCTGTAAAATAAATCCTAATATAGCTACAATATAAATTACATTTATATTATAGCTATTTTAGGATTAATATTTATTTTACAGGCAACTTTGTAATTATTTTAACCAGGTACAATAGCTATTAAATAGTTAAGAACTATTTAATAGTTACCTAGTTAAAATAATAACAAATTTACCTGTAAAATAAATCCTAACCTAAGATATAATAAAACCTAACACTACCCTATCAATAAAATAATTAAATAAAATACCTACAATTACCTACAATTAACCTAACACTACACTATCAATAAATTAATTAAAAACAATTGCTACAAATAAATACAATTAAATAAACTATCTAAAGTACAAAAAATAAAAAAGAACTAAGTTACAGAAAATAAAAAAATATTTACAAACATAAGAAAAAAATTACAACAATTTTAAACTAATTACACCTACTCTAAGCCCCCTAATAAAATAACAAAGACCCCCAAAATAAAAAATTCCCTACCCTATTCTAAAATACAAAAATTACAAGCTCTTTTACCTTACCAGCCCTGAACAGGGCCCTTTGCGGGGCATGCCCCAAGAATTTCAGCTCTTTTGCCTGTAAAAAAAAACATACAATACCCCCCCCCAACATTACAACCCACCACCCACATACCCCTAATCTAACCCAAACCCCCTTAAATAAACCTAACACTAATCCCCTGAAGATCTTCCTACCTTGTCTTCACCATCCAGGTATCACCGATCCGTCCTGGCTCCAAGATCTTCATCCAACCCAAGCGGGGGTTGGCGATCCATAATCCGGTGCTCCAAAGTCTTCCTCCTATCCGGCAAGAAGAGGACATCCGGACCGGCAAACATCTTCTCCAAGCGGCATCTTCTATGTTCTTCCATCCGATGACGACCGGCTCCATCTTGAAGACCTCCAGCGCGGATCCATCCTCTTCTTCCGACGACTAGACGACGAATGACGGTTCCTTTAAGGGACGTCATCCAAGATGGCGTCCCTCGAATTCCGATTGGCTGATAGGATTCCATCAGCCAATCAGAATATTCCTACCTTAATTCCGATTGGCTGATAGAATCCTATCAGCCAATCGGAATTCGAGGGACGCCATCTTGGATGACGTCCCTGAGAGGAACCGTCATTCGTCGTCTAGTCGTCGGAAGAAGAGGATGGATCCGCGCTGGAGGTCTTCAAGATGGAGCCGGTCGTCATCGGATGGAAGAACATAGAAGATGCCGCTTGGAGAAGATGTTTGCCGGTCCGGATGTCCTCTTCTTGCCGGATAGGAGGAAGACTTTGGAGCACCGGATTATGGATCGCCAACCCCCGCTTGGGTTGGATGAAGATCTTGGAGCCAGGACGGATCGGTGATACCTGGATGGTGAAGACAAGGTAGGAAGATCTTCAGGGGATTAGTGTTAGGTTTATTTAAGGGGGTTTGGGTTAGATTAGGGGTATGTGGGTGGTGGGTTGTAATGTTGGGGGGGGGGGTATTGTATGTTTTTTTTTACAGGCAAAAGAGCTGAAATTCTTGGGGCATGCCCCGCAAAGGGCCCTGTTCAGGGCTGGTAAGGTAAAAGAGCTTGTAATTTTTGTATTTTAGAATAGGGTAGGGAATTTTTTATTTTGGGGGTCTTTGTTATTTTATTAGGGGGCTTAGAGTAGGTGTAATTAGTTTAAAATTGTTGTAATATTTTTCTTATGTTTGTAAATATTTTTTTATTTTCTGTAACTTAGTTCTTTTTTATTTTTTGTACTTTAGATAGTTTATTTAATTGTATTTATTTGTAGCAATTGTTTTTAATTAATTTATTGATAGTGTAGTGTTAGGTTAATTGTAGGTAATTGTAGGTAGTTTATTTAATTATTTTATTGATAGGGTAGTGTTAGGTTTAATTATATCTTAGGTTAGGATTTATTTTACAGGTAAATTTGTAATTATTTTAACTAGGTAACTATTAAATAGTTCTTAACTATTTAATAGCTATTGTACCTGGTTAAAATAATTACAAAGTTGCCTGTAAAATAAATATTAATCCTAAAATAGCTATAATATAAATGTAATTTATATTGTAGCTATATTAGGATGTATTTTACAGGTAAGTATTTAGCTTTAAATAGGAATAATTTATTTAATAAGAGATAATTTATTTCGTTAGATAAAAATTATATTTAACTTAGGGGGGTGTTAGTGTTAGGGTTAGACTTAGCTTTAGGGGTTAATACATTTATTAGAATAGCGGTGAGCTCCGGTCGGCAGATTAGGGGTTAATAATTGAAGGTAGGTGTCGGCGATGTTAGGGAGGGCAGATTAGGGGTTAATACTATTTATGATAGGGTTAGTGAGGCGGATTAGGGGTTAATAACTTTATTATAGTAGCGCTCAGGTCCGCTCGGCAGATTAGGGGTTAATAAGTGTAGGTAGGTGTCGGCGACGTTGTGGGGGGCAGATTAGGGGTTAATAAATATAATATAGGGGTCGGCGATGTTAGGGCAGCAGATTAGGGGTACATAGGGATAACGTAGGTGGCGGCGGTTTACGGAGCGGCAGATTAGGGGTTAAAAGTGTAATGCAGGGGTCAGCGATAGCGGGGGCGGCAGATTAGGGGTTAATAAGTGTAAGGTTAGGGGTGTTTAGACTCGGGGTACATGTTAGAGTGTTAGGTGCAGACGTAGGAAGTGTTTCCCCATAGGAAACAATGGGGCTGCGTTAGGAGCTGAACGCTGCTTTTTTGCAGGTGTTAGGTTTTTTTTCAGCTCAAACAGCCCCATTGTTTCCTATGGGAGAATCGTGCACGAGCACGTTTTTGAGGCCGGCCGCGTCCGTAAGCAACTCTGGTATCGAGAGTTGCATTTGCGGTAAATATGCTCTACGCTCCTTTTTTGGAGCCTAACGCAGCATTTGTTTGAACTCTCGATACCAGAGTTAAATTTATGGTGCGGCCAGAAAAAAACCCGCGGAGCGTTAACAGCCCTTTTACCGCCAAACTCCAAATCTAGCCGTTAGTTCCTTCTGGCTTTGCGCAAGCTGTTTATTTAATTCTTGTATCTGTGCTAGTAAGTCTATGTTATGCTTATCTAAGGCGGTTAGGTTTTGGGCAAATTCATCCATTTTATTTTTGGCTATTTTTACATCCTCTTTGCATCTGCGTGAAGAATGAATACTACTTTCTAGCTTCTGTATTTGCAATAGTTTGTCTATGACACAAAGTGACATTTCGGCAATAATGCATATCACAAGGGGCCAAGATTTTAGTATTAGTTCATCTCGCTTTTTGAGAGTCTTGCATTGATTAATCATTAATAATTCTTGGAAAAATTCATTTTTTTCATTCCACATATTATTATTAACGGTAATATTTTTAGCCCTAATTTCAAGCATATCCATAAAATCATTTAATTCACCCGCAATATTAAACTTCTCTTTAATGTGGCCTATAATGTAATGTCTTTTTTAAGGACCTTTAGTAAGGGGTATTGTGATGGGACCATTTTCAATGCTATGTATAGAATTAAAAGAGTCACTTCTGGCTACAGACATTATTATATTGGCTTAGTATTTAGTTAAATTAAAACGCTAATACAATTTTTACCAATTAAAAGAGAGAAGAAAAATTTTATATTTTCAAAAATAAAATTAATATTAATTTTGAAATATGAAAAATTCACATTTTTATGAATTTTGAAATATGAAAAATTTATATTTTTATGAATTTTGAAATACGAAAAATTAATATTTTTATGAATTTTGAAATATGAAAAATTAATATTTTTGATTAATTTTGAAATATGAAAAATCAATATTTCTCCAAAATTGGTGTGTCCGGTCCACGGCGTCATCCTTACTTGTGGGAATATCTCTTCCCCAACAGGAAATGGCAAAGAGTCCCAGCAAAGCTGTCCATATAGTCCCTCCTAGGCTCCGCCCAACCCAGTCATTCTCTTTGCCGTTGCACAGGCAACATCTCCACGGAGATGGTTAAGAGTATGTGGTGTTTAGTTGTAGTTTTTTAATTCTACTATCAAGAGTTTGTTATTTTAAAATAGTGCTGGTATGTACTATTTACTCTGAAACAGAAAAAGATGAAGAGTTCTGTTTGTGAGAGGAAGATGATTTTAGCAGACAGTAACTAAAATCGTTTGCTGTTTCCACATAGGACTGTTGAGATGAAGTAACTTCAGTTGGGGGAAACAGTTAGCAGACTTTTCTGCTTAAGGTATGACTAGCCATATTTCTAACAAGACTGTGTAATGCTGGAAGGCTGTCATTTCCCCTTATGGGGACCGGTAAGCCATTTTCTTAGTCTCAAACAGAATAAAGGGCTTAATATGGGCTATAAAACTGGTAGACACTTTTATGGGCAAAATCGATTGCTTTATTTGGGCATTTTATACATGTTTATGCTTGTAATTCACACTTATAAGCTTGGGGAACGTTTTTTAACGTCAGGCACTGTGTTAGACACCTTTCCAGTCAGGAAGGGCCTTCCCAGTTGTAGGCTGAGCCTCATTTTCGCGCCATTAATGCACAGTTACTTTTGAGAGCAAGACATGCAGATGCATGTGTGAGGATCTGAAAGTAGTTGGAAAAGTTCCTAGAAGGCTTCATCTGGTATCGTATTCCCCTCTGGGTTTGGTAAAGTCACAGCAAAGGCTGTAGCTGGGACTGTAGAGGGTTAAAACTGTAACCGGCTCCGGTTTCTTTATTTTAAGAGTTAAAGCTCTGAAAATTGGTGTGCAATACTTTGAATGCTTTAAGACACTGTGGTGAAAATTTGGTAAATTTTGAACAATTCCTTCATACTTTTTCACATATTCAGTAATAAAGTGTGCACTGTTTAAAATTTAAAGAGACAGTAACGGTTTTGTTTTAAAACGGTTTTTGTACTTTTTTGACAAGTTTAAGCCTGTTTAACATGTCTGCACCTTCAGATAAGCTATGTTCTATATGTTTGAAGATCAATGTGTGTCCCCCTTCAAAATTGTGTGATAATTGTGCCATAGCGTCCAAACAAAGTAAGGACAGTATTGCCACAGATAGTAAAGTTGCCCAAGATGATTCATCAGATGAAGGGAGTAGACATAGTTCTACATCATCTCCTTCTGTGTCTACACCAGTTTTGCCCACGCAGGAGGCCCCTAGTACTTCTAGTGCGCCAATGCTTATTACTATGCAACAATTAACGGCAGTAATGGATAACTCCATAGCAAATATTTTATCCAAAATGCCTGCATATCAGAGAAAGCGTGATTGCTCTGTTTTAAACACTGTAGAGCAGGAGGGCGCTGATGATAATTGCTCTGTCATACCCTCACACCAATCTGAAGGGGTCATGAGGGAGGTTTTGTCGGATGGGGAAATTTCAGATTCAGGTAAAATTTCTCAACAAGCAGAACCTGATGTTGTGACATTTAAATTTAAATTAGAGCATCTCCGCGCACTGCTTAAGGAGGTGTTATCTACTCTGGATGATTGTGACAACCTGGTCATTCCAGAAAAATTATGCAAGATGGACAAGTTCCTAGAGGTTCCGGTGCACCCTGACGCTTTTCCTATACCCAAGCGGGTGGCGGATATAGTGAATAAGGAGTGGGAGAAGCCCGGCATACCTTTTGTCCCCCCTCCTATATTTAAGAAATTATTTCCTATGGTCGACCCCAGAAAGGACTTATGGCAGACAGTCCCTAAGGTCGAGGGGGCAGTTTCTACTTTAAACAAGCGCACTACTATTCCTATCGAGGATAATTGTGCTTTCAAAGATCCTATGGATAAAAAATTGGAGGGTTTGCTTAAAAAAAATTTTGTACAGCAAGGTTACCTCCTGCAACCCATTTCGTGCATTGTTCCTGTCACTACAGGAGCGTGGTTCTAGTTCGAGGAACTAGAAAAGTCGCTCAGTAGAGAGACTCCGTATGAGGAGGTTATGGACAGAGTTCACGCACTCAAGTTGGCTAATTCTTTTATTTTAGATGCCACTTTGCAACTAGCTAGATTAGCGGCGAAAAATTCAGGGTTTGCAATTGTTCCGCGCAGAGCGCTTTGGCTAAAGTCTTGGTCGGCGGATGTATCTTCCAAGACAAAATTACTTAATATCCCCTTCAAGGGTAAGACTCTCTTAGGGCCAGAATTGAAAGAGATTATTTCAGACATCACTGGGGGAAAGGGCCATGCCCTCCCACAAGATAGGCCTTTCAAAGCCAAGAATAAGTCTAATTTTCGTTCCTTTCGCAATTTCAGGAACGGACCGGCCTCTAACTCTGCATCCTCTAAACAAGAGGGTAATTCCTCTCAAACCAAACCAGCCTGGAAACCGACGCAAGGCTGGAAAAAGGGTAAGCAGGCCAAGAAGCCTGCTGCTGCTAACAAAACAGCATGAAGGAGTAGCCCCCGATCCGGGACCGGATCTAGTAGGGGGCAGACTCTCTCTCTTTGCTCAGGCTTGGGCAAGAGATGTTCAGGATCCCTGGACACTAGAAATAGTTTCTCAGGGTTATCTTCTGGAATTCAAGGAACTACCCCCAAGGGGAAGGTTCCACATGTCTCACTTATCCTCAAACCAAATAAAGAGACAGGCATTCTTACATTGTGTAGAAGACCTGTTAAAGATGGGAGTGATACACCCAGTTCCAACGGCGGAACAAGGAATGGGATTTTACTCAAATTTGTTTGTAGTTCCCAAAAAAGAGGGAACTTTCAGACCAATTCTGGATTTAAAGATCCTAAACAAATTTCTCAGAGTACCATCGTTCAAAATGGAAACCATTCGAACGATTCTACCCACCATCCAGGAAGGTCAATTTATGACTACCGTGGATCTAAAGGATGCGTATCTACATATTCCTATCCACAAAGAACATCATCAGTTCCTAAGGTTCGCCTTTCTGGACAAACATTACCAGTTTGTGGCCCTCCCATTCGGGTTAGCCACTGCTCCAAGGATTTTCACAAAGGTACTCGGATCCCTTCTAGCGGTTCTAAGACCAAGGGGCATTGCAGTAGTACCGTACTTGGACGACATTCTAATACAAGCGTCGTCTCTTTCAAAGGCAAAGGCTCACACAGACATTGTTCTGGCCTTTCTCAGATCTCACGGATGGAAGGTGAACATAGAAAAAAGTTGACAAGAGTTCCCTTCTTGGGAACAATAATAGATTCCTTAGAAATGAGGATTTTCCTGACAGAAGTCAGAAAGTCAAAACTTCTAAACACTTGTCAAGTTCTTCATTCTATTCCTCGTCCTTTCGTAGCTCAGTGCATGGAAGTAGTAGGATTGATGGTTGCAGCAATGGACATAGTTCCTTTTGCGCGAATTCATCTAAGACCATTACAACTGTGCATGCTGAAACAGTGGAATGGGGACTATACAGACTTGTCTCCAGTGATTCAAGTAGATCAGAAGACCAGAGACTCACTCCGTTGGTGGCTAATCCTGGACCACCTGTCCCAGGGAATGAGCTTCCGCAGACCAGAGTGGGTCATCGTCACGACCGACGCCAGTCTAGTGGGCTGGGGCGCGGTCTGGAAATCCCTGAAGGCTCAGGGACTATGGTCTCGGGAAGAGTCTTTTCTCCCGATAAACATTCTGGAACTGAGAGCGATATTCAATGCTCTCAGGGCTTGGCCTCAACTAGCAAAGGCCAGATTCATAAGATTCCAATCAGACAACATGACGACTGTTGCTTATATCAATCATCAGGGGGGAACAAGGAGTTCCCTGGCGATGAAAGAAGTGACCAAAATAATAAAATGGGCAGAGGATCACTCCTGCCACCTATCTGCGATCCACATCCCAGGTGTGGAAAACTGGGAGGCGGATTATCTGAGTCGTCAGACATTCCATCCGGGGGAGTGGGAACTCCACCCGGAGATCTTTGCCCAGTTGACTCAATTATGGGGCATTCCAGATATGGATCTGATGGCGTCTCGTCAGAACTTCAAGGTTCCTTGCTACGGGTCCAGATCCAGGGATCCCAAGGCGACTCTAGTGGATGCACTAGTAGCGCCTTGGACCTTCAACCTAGCCCATGTGTTTCCACCGTTTCCTCTCATTCCCAGGCTGGTAGCCAGGATCAAGCAGGAGAGGGCCTCGGTGATCTTGATAGCTCCTGCGTGGCCACGCAGGACTTGGTATGCAGACCTGGTGAATATGTCATCGGCTCCACCATGGAAGCTACCTTTGAGACAGGATCTTCTAGTACAAGGTCCATTCGAACATCCAAATCTAGTTTCCCTCCAGCTGACGGCTTGGAAATTGAACGCTTGATTCTATCAAAGCGTGGGTTTTCAGATTCTGTGATAGATACTCTAGTTCAAGCCAGAAAACCGGTAACTAGAAAAATTTACCATAAAATATGGAAAAGATATATCTGCTGGTGTGAATCCAAGGGATTCTTATGGAATAAGATCAAAATCCCTAAGATCCTTTCCTTTCTACAAGAGGGTTTGGATAAAGGATTATCAGCTAGTTCTCTAAAGGGACAGATTTCTGCTTTATCTGTCTTATTACACAAACGACTGGCAGCTGTGCCAGATGTTCAAGCATTTGTTCAGGCTCTGGTTAGGATCAAGCCTGTTTACAGACCTTTGACTCCTCCCTGGAGTTTAAATCTAGTTCTTTCAGTTCTTCAAGGGGTTCCGTTTGAACCTCTACATTCCATAGATATTAAGTTGTTATCTTGGAAAGTTTTGTTTTTGGTTGCTATTTCTTCTGCTAGAAGAGTTTCTGAGTTATCTGCTCTGCAGTGTTCTCCGCCCTATCTGGTGTTCCATGCAGATAAGGTTGTTTTGCGTACTAAGCCTGGTTTTCTTCCAAAGGTTGTTTCTAACAAAAATATTAACCAGGAGATAGTTGTTCCTTCTTTGTGTCCGAATCCAGTTTCAAAGAAGGAACGTTTGTTACACAATTTAGACGTAGTGCGTGCTCTAAAATTCTACTTAGAAGCTACAAAAGAGTTCAGACAAACTTCTTCTCTGTTTGTCGTCTATTCTGGTAAAAGGAGAAGTCAAAAAGCGACTTCTACCTCTCTTTCTTTTTGGCTTAAAAGCATCATCCGATTGGCTTACGAGACTGCCGGATGGCAACCTCCAGAAAGAATCACAGCTCACTCCACTAGGGCTGTGGCTTCCACATGGGCCTTCAAGAACGAGGCTTCTGTTGATCAGATATGTAAGGCAGCGACTTGGTCTTCACTGCACACTTTTGCCAAATTTTACAAATTTGATACTTTTGCTTCTTCAGAGGCTATTTTTGGGAGAAAGGTTTTGCAAGCCGTGGTGCCTTCCGTTTAGGTAACCTGATTTGCTCCCTCCCTTCATCCGTGTCCTAAAGCTTTGGTATTGGTTCCCACAAGTAAGGATGACGCCGTGGACCGGACACACCAATATTGGAGAAAACAGAATTTATGCTTACCTGATAAATTACTTTCTCCAACGGTGTGTCCGGTCCACGGCCCGCCCTGGTTTTTTTATCAGGTTTGATGAATTATTTTCTCTAACTACAGTCACCATGGCACCCTATAGTTTCTCCTGTTTTTTACCTCCTGTCCGTCGGTCGAATGACTGGGGTGGGCGGAGCCTAGGAGGGACTATATGGACAGCTTTGCTGGGACTCTTTGCCATTTCCTGTTGGGGAAGAGATATTCCCACAAGTAAGGATGACGCCGTGGACCGGACACACCGTTGGAGAAAGTAATTTATCAGGTAAGCATAAATTCTGTTATTTATTATTTTTTCAAAAATTAATCTTTAACAATATTTCAAAATATCAATATCAATCTCGAAATATGAACATCAATATTTCAATCTTCAAAAAAAAATCTTTATTTTCAAAATATTAATTTCGAAATATGAAATATTTTTTTTTCTTTTATAATAATTTCTATTTACTACAAATATATTATATCAATATGATAAATTTTAATAATATCTCATGCAAGTGCCTCCATACAATATGTCAGTATATTTATAAAAATCTTCAGTAGTGCTCTCCAAATAATATATCATATTATGGCAGGGTTATCATATATGGCAGGGTTATAATACAATGTATTTAATAATTATCCTTTAAAAATATCAACCCTCAATCAATATGCATCTACTAGAAACCATTAAATTAATATAAATATCTGAATTCTTTTATTAGTTATTATCTATGAGCATATTGGAATATATTTGTAATACCAGAATATCACACAATATTATATACGTTTAAAAAGACTATTAAGATATGCTATACTTCTTACAAAACTCATAAAAGTTTACCTTTAAAACCAGCCTTATTTACAAATAGCCTTTCATTCAATTAACACAACAGGATTTTAAGTAAAATACTCAGCTATTTGCCCATGCTGTGCTCTAACACAATTCTAATTAGGATACTAAAAATACATATATTTTTACTGTAAACATTTACTTATAATTAAAATCAATTCTAAGATATATATATATATATATATATATATATATATATGTTCTATGTTTTGCACAGATAAAAACAATTTAGAATTAAAGATATATGTTTAACAATACATAGGCTATGAAATAGTAGCTTAAAATCCAAACTGCTCTTTAAATTTATTTGCTACAGTAATCTCTTAATACATTACCAAGATGAACGCCAATCGATATCCAGTATTCCTTAATAGGAATTATCTCACCTCAGAATACCAATAATTATATTTTGCAATCAATGAGAAAAGGCAGATCAGCTTTGCTAGAGTAAAATGGTATTTTCAAGCCCAGTAACCAGTTACAAGTTAGCCAGCAGAATCTGTTTGTCTTCTTTTGCTTTACTTATATAAGTTCTCTATCACTGGTGAGGTTGGAAACGCCCAAACGGAAACCTTGTCTCGGATTGGCCCTTTGAAATTTCATTTTTAAACAGCCAAAAAGCATCTGGCTGTAGTTCTCGCATCGCAGCACCGGGGGGGCAGCATGACAATACATACAGATTCATTTCTAACAGTGAAAGAAAATATTTCTTTAAAATATGTAATAACTGCCATAATTTCTTGTATTAATCTCTCACAATATTAATTATAGATGGAGCAGCATCATATCAATTTTCTGATTATTTTGATATGAAATATCATGTGCCTTTAGCATTATACTATATTTAAGCAAATCAATACTGCTAATTATTTTGAAATTAATGGCATTTATACATCTGTTATACATGCATTTACACAAATACAGCCTGTTCTATATCTCCAACAAGTTCTGCCTGCATGAATTTTCCCATGGTCCACCTGAAATAAAAATAGTGTCATTAATCTTTTCTTTTTAGGTCCACAAATATCAATTTATATTCTTTAAAGACACAGAGGCTAAGATATTTTATGTTTTAAAACATAAATTATATATATATATATATATATATATATATATATATATATACACACACACACATTCATTTCTATGCAGTGTTCAAAACCATACAAAAATCCAGCAGATCACACACTGTCATATATTCATTCATCCAGAAATCTCATTAACTCAGCTGCTCTTATAATTTTCATTAGATTTCTGGAAAACAGAGAGAATAAAAAAATTTTTTTTATTTTTTTTAGTCCATGGTTCAGTGCCTGCATACCCCCCCCCTCCCCAGACGTAGTGTCTGCCTTATGTGTATCTAAGTGTCAGAGTTACACAGCAGGGGTTATTTGCATTTGAAACACACAGGGTTACTTTCCCACAAAATATCTCACCTAAGTCAGACTCTTAGGCAACATTTGTTAGGGGTAAGAGATTTTATCTCACATTTCCAGGCAGTCACACATATGGTCTCCTGAAATGGTTGTTAAATTTTAATTAAACCGAATGCTCTATTGTCCTCACTTGTGTGTTTAGAATAACTTTACATGCTGAGTGGGGAGAACTAAACATGATTGAAGTCAGTTTTTCTGAATGAAATTAATCATTTTCTACTGACCAGTCAGATATCTGATTAAATCTATATATTTATTAACCTTAAAATATATTATTAATATATATATATTTATTAACCTTACATATACCTTGAAAACACACTGAGAGATACAGACACTGAGAGACACACACACTGAGATACACACACATACTGAGATACACACACTGAGAGAAAGATACACACACTGAGATACACACACACACTGAGAGATACACACACTGAGATACACACACACACACACTGAGAGACACACACAGTGAGATACACACACACTGAGATACACACACTGAGAGACACACACACTAAGATACACACACTGAGATACACACACACACTGAGAGATACACACACACACTGAGAGATACACACACTGAGAGACACACACACACTGAGAGTGAGATACACACACTGAGACACACACACACACTGAGAGACACACACACTGAGAGGCACACACACTGAGATACACACACACACTGAGAGACACACGCAGAGAGATACACACACACTGAGATACACACACACACACTGAGAGACACACAGTGAGATACACACACACACTGAGATACACAAACACTGAGAGACACACACACTGAGAGACACACACACTGAGAGAAACACACACTGATACACACTCACTGATACACACACTGAGAGATATCCACACTGAGAGATATATACAGACTGAGAGATACACACACTGAGAGATACACACACTGAGAGAGAGATGCACACACTGAGAGATACACACACTGAGAGATACACACACTGAAAGAGAGATTCACACACTGAGAGATACACACACTGAGAGATATACACACTGAGAGAGATACACACACTGAGAGAGATACACACACACAGAGATATACACAAACACACAGAGATACACACACACACAGAGATACACAGACTGAGAGATACACACACTGAGAGATACACACACTGAGAGATACACAGACTGAGAGATACACACACTGAGAGATACACACACACAGAGAGATATACACAAACACACAGAGATACACACACACACACACACACACACAGAGATACACACACTGAGAGATACACAGACTGAGAGATACACACACTGAGAGATACACAGACTGAGAGATACACACACTGAGAGATACACACACTGAGAGAGAGATACACACACCTAGAGATACACACACTAAGAGAGAGATAGGCACACTAAGAGATACACACACTGAGAGATATACACACTGAGAGATACACACACTGAGAGATAAACACGCTGAGATACACACACTGAGAGACACACAAACTGAGATACACAAACTGAGATAAACACACACTGAGAAACACACACTGAGATACACACACTGAGATACATACACATTGAGAGATACACACACACTGAGAGATACACACACACTGAGAGAGAGATACACACACTGAGATACACACACACTGAGAGATACACACACTGAGATACACACACACAGAGACACACACAGTGAGATACACACACACTGAGATACACACACTGAGAGACACACACACTAAGATACACACACTGAGATACACACACACTGAGAGATACACACACACACTGAGAGATACACACACACTGAGAGATACACACACACTGAGACACACACACACTGATAGATACACACACTGAGATACACACACTGAGAGACACACTCACTGATACACACACTGAGATATACACACACTGAGAGATACACACACTGAGATATACACACACTAATATACACACACACTGAGATACACACATACTGAGAGACACACACACTGAGATATACACACACTAATATACACACACACTGAGATACACACACACTGATACACACACACAGATACACACTCATCGATACACACTCACTGATACACACTGAGATATACACACACTGAGATACATACACACTGAGAGATACACACACACTGAGAGATACACACACACTGAGAGAGATACACACACTGAGATACACACACACTGAGATACACACACACACACACACACTGAGAGACACACACAGTGAGATACACACACACTGCGATACACACACACTGAGAGACACACACACTAAGATACACACACTGAGATACACACACACTGAGAGATACACACACACACTGAGATATACACACAGAGATACATACACACTGAGAGATACACACACACTGAGACACACACACACTGAGAGAGAGATACACGCACACTGATACATACTCACTAATAAACACACTGAGATATATACACACTGAGAGATACACACACTGATATATACACACACTGAGATACACACACTGAGAGACAAACACACTGAGAGAGACACACACTGAGATATACACACACTAATATACGCACACACTGAGATACACACACACTGAGATACACACACACTGATACACACACGCACACACACAAATACACACTCATCGATACACACTCACTGAAACATACTGATATATACACACACTGAGAGACACACACACTGAGAGACACAAACTGAGATAAACACACACTGAGAGACACACACTGAGAGACACACACACTGAGATACATACACTGAGATGCACACACTGAGATGCACACACTGAGATACACACACTGAGAGACACATACACTGATACACACACTGAGATATACACACACTGAGATATACACACACACTGAGATACACACACACTAATATACACAAACACTGAGATACACACACATTGAGATACACACACACAGATATACACTCATCGATACACACTCACTGATACACACTGAGATATACACACACTGAGAGACACACACTGATATACACAAACACTGATATACACACACACTGATATACACACACACACACTGATACCCACTCACTGATATGCACTCACTGATATATATTCACTAATATATACTCACTGATATATACACACTGATATATACTCACTGATATATACAAACTGATATATACTCACTGATATATACTCACTGATATATACTCATTGATATATATACACACTGATATATACACTGATTTATACACTGATATACACACACTGATATATACACACTGATATACACATTGATAGATACACACACCGACATATACACTGATATATACACACTGATATATACATAGAAACATAGATATTGACGGCAGATAAGAGCCATAGGCCCAGCAAGTCTGCCCCACCTTACCTAACAGTATAAACTTATCTAGTTCGTAGGATAGCCCTATGCTTGTCCCATGCATTTTTAAAGTCCCCCACAGTGTTTGTTGCTACTACCTCTTGAGGAAGTTTATTCCATAAATCAATCACTCTTTCTGTAAAGAAGTGCTTCCTCAAATTACTCCTGAATCTACTACCCTTTAGCTTGAGCTCATGACCCCTTGTTCTTGAATTTTCCATTTTATGTAAAATACCCACAGCCTCAGTTTTACTAAACCCTTTAATGTACTTGAAAGTTGCTATCATATCACCTCTTTCCCTTCTCTCCTCTAAGCTATACATATTTAGGTCATTGAGCCTATCCTGGTAAGTTTTATTTTTTAGACCATGTACCATTTTGGTAGCCCTCCTTTGCACAGATTCAAGTTTGTTAATATCCTTCTGAAGATATGGCCTCCAGAACTGCACACAATACTCAAGATGAGGCCTAACTAATGATCTATAAAGTGGCATAAGAACCTTACTATTTCTGCTGCAAATACCTCTACCAATACATCCAAGCATTCTGCTAGCCTTACTCGCTGCCTTACTACATTGTTTACTAAGTTTTAAATCATCTGAAATAATAATTCCCAAGTCCTGTTCCTCGTCTGTAACAGTCAGTAAAGTGTCATTGAGTCTGTAATTAACATTTGGATTTTTCTTCCCTAAATGCATTATTTTACACTTTGCTGTGTTAAACTTTAGATCCCAGTCGTTTGTCCAATCCTCCAATTGTTGTATATCACTTCTCATTTTGTCTACCCCCCCTGGAACATCCACTCTGTCTGATATACACACTGATATACACACACTGATATACACACACTGATATACACACACTGATATACACACACTGATATATACACACTGATATATACTCACTGATATACTCACTGACAATACACACTGATATACACACTGATATTTACATACTGACTCACATACCCACACTGATGCACACACAGTACATACTGACTCACATCCACACACATTGATACACACACAGTACATACTGACTCACATACACACACTAATAAACACACAGTACATACTGACTCACATACACACACTGATACACACAGTACATACTCACTCACATACACACACAGTACATACTGACTCATACACACACACTGATACACACCCAGTACATACTGACTCTCATACACACACTGATACACACACGGTACATACTGACTCACATACACAAATACACATACACTCACTGATACACACACAATGCATACTGACTCACATACACACTCTGATACACACACAATACATACTGACTCACATACACACATTGATACACACATAGTACATACTGACTCCCATACACACACAGTACATACTGACTCACATACACACACAGTACATACTGACTCACATACACAGACTGATACACACACAGTACATACTGACTCACATACACAGACTGATACACACACAGTACATACTGACTCACATACACACACTGATACACACACAGTACATACTGACTCACATACACACACTCATACACACACAGCACATACTGACCCACATACACACACTGATACACATACAGTACATACTGACTCACATACACACACTGATACACACACAGTGCATACTGACTCACATATACACACACTGATACACACACAGTACATACTGATTCACATACCCACACTGATACACACACAGTACATACTGACTCACATACAGACACTGATACACACACAGTACATACTGACTCACATACACACACTGATACACAGTACATACTGATTCACATACACTCACTAATACACAAAGTGTATACTGACTCACATACACACACTGATACACTCACAATACATACTGACTCACATACACACACAATACATACTGACTAGAAGATGCCGTCTGGATGAAGACTTCTGCCCATCTGGAGGACCACTTAGCCCGGATTGGATGAAGACTTCTCCCAACTGAGGACTGCGGCCCAGTTGGTTGAAGACTTCTCCCGGTAAGGTGATCTTCAAGGGGTTAGTGTTAAGTTTTTTAAGGGGGTATTGGGTGGGTTTTAGAGTAGGGTTGGTTGTGTGGGTGGTTGGTTTTAATGTTGGGGGGATTTGTAATTTATTTTACAGGTAAAAGAGCTGATTACTTTGGGGCAATGCCCTGCAAAAGGCCCTTTTAAGGGCTATTTGTAATTTAGTGTAGGTGGGAATTTTTTTATTTTTTTTATTGTGTTAGGGGAATTAGATTAGGTGTAATTAGTTTAAAAATCTTGTAATTTGTTTATTATTTTCTGTAATTTAGTGTTTTTTTCTTTTGTACTTTAGCTAATTTTATTTAATTATATTTAATTGTATTTAATTTAGGGAATTAATTTAATTATAGTGTAATTGTAACTTAGGTTAGGTTTTATTTTACAGGTACTTTTGTATTTATTTTAGCTAGGTAGCTAGTAAATAGTTAATAACTATTTACTAACTATTCTACCTAGTTAAAAAATAGAAACTTGCTTGTAAAATAAAAATAAACCCTAAGCTAGCTACAATGTAACTATTAGTTATATTGTAGCTAGCTTAGGGTTTATTTTATAGGTAAGTATTTAGTTTTAAATAGGAATAATTTAGTTAATGATAGGAATATTTATTTTGATTTCTTTTAATTATATTTAAGTTAGGGGGTGTTAGGTTTAGGGTTAAACTTAGGTTTAGGGGTTAATAACTTTAATATAGTGGCGGCGACGTTGGGGGCAGAAGATTAGGGGTTAATAAATGTAGGTAGGTGGCGGCGATGTTAGGGCCGACAGATTAGGGGTTAATAATATTTAACTAATGTTTGCGAGGCGGGAGTGCGGTGGTTTAGGGGTTAATATATTTATTATAGTGGCGGCGATGTCCGGTTCATCAGATTAGGGGTTAAAAATTTTTTTTTAGTGTTTGCTATGTGGGAGGGCCTCGTTTTAGGGGTTAATAGGTAGTTTATGGGTGCTAGTGTACTTTTTAGCACTTTAGTTAAGAGTTTTATGCTACAGCATTGTAGTGTAAAACTCTTAACTACTGACTTTAAAATGCGGTATCAGTCTGAGGGTCTACCGCTCACTTTTTGGCAGACTCGTAATACCGGCGCTATGCAAGTCCCATTGAAAAAAGAGGATATTTATTTATTTATAAAATATTTTACCAGGAAGGATACATTGAGATTTCTCATGTTTTCAAGTATGTCCTGGGTCTACAAAACATTGCATTGATACAATAGGGTACAATAATACAAAAACAATATTAATACATAACATATGCAGAATTTAACATAGAACAGGTAGAAAATATATAATCAACCACAGGGCCGCCACTAGAAATTTTGGGGCCCCTGACTTAACCATTGATCAGGGCCCCCCCCCTCCTTTGACATATGCAATTTTTGACCAAGTGACTAAAACGTATATGCACTTTATTCTTAAGTGTCTATTTAAACTTGGAAATGTTGTAAAGATAGTAACATACACACACACACACTCACACATAAGGATTCACATATAGACACTCTAGCAAACATGCAAAGAAACTCAGACACAGACACACAGACACTTAGCACTTGTTTACATTGACCTGACAAGTAATGAGGTAAACTACAGTTTTGTAAAAAAAAAAGGAGATTTAGAAAACAAAATATGGAGTTCTGATTATCTTTTTGTAAAGGACGATGCCAACTAAATTATGACAACAGCATGCAGTGGCTGAAAGGAAGGGCCCTGAACTGCCTAAACAATAATTTAAAGGTTAAATGGTAGATTGGTGACTTCCGGAAAGGTCTTATTAGTCTCAAAGTCTGTAGAAAGATGTGAATAATCAGTAGTAAGATCAAAATGTCCTAAAAAGGAACAGACAATGGACACACACACACACAAACTCAAACTTGAAACATCACAGAAACATCCACAGAAAACACAGACATACACACCCACCCTCACAGAGGCATCCAGAGAAAATACACAAAGACAAACACATGCCCACCCTCACAGAGACACCCATAGAAAAAGCTCAAAGACATATGCACACACCCTCACAGAAAATGCACAAAGACATACACACCCACCCTCACTGAGATACCAACAGAAAAAAAATACATACACACTCATAGAGACACAAACCAAAGCACAAAGACATAAAAACAGACACCCACAGAAACACAGGAGGAAACATTTATGCACCTTGCATCCCCTAAATCAACAGTGTGTGACATGCATGATAAAAAAAATGCAGAAATTAAGAGATCACTTTTTAAAGAATCATATTGGTAAATGTGCAAACAAAAATAATTCTGTGAATTCAAAATTGTACATTAATGATTTGGGTAGATGGCTAGAAAAGTACTTTTAAAAGGTTGACATATGTTTGTTTGATATTTTCCCTATTTTCCCCAACCAAGAGCACCACTTCAAATATAGTGTACAAATGTTCCCATCTGTCAGCTGTACTTGTGGATTTTGAAAATGCTGTACTCTATATGGTCTTGGTGGAACCATAAGCTGTGGTACTCATACCATTAGATCTGGTTAAATACAGGATTTAAGCTTGTTGGTATGCATTTCAAAATTAAGTCAGCTGTAGAGTAAACTGAACAGTTTTAAGTTAACCTGTCTCATTTCCAACAATGAGCAATCTTAGTCTGAGAGTATAACATGTTATGCAGATGTAAAAATCTTAGATAAAATGCCTTCTTGTATCTGGAAAGTCCTTGCATAAAGGGGCAGTAAACTGGAATGTAATATATTTGTGTATTGAGGAGGAAACATTTCTGCATGGTTTTAAATATAGAATTTCTACAGCATTGTCAAATAATAATAAATACACTGCTGCTAAAAAAAATGTGTTTTTATGGACCCCTGGCCCCGCCATACAACTACTACCACACTGAAGTGAATCTTAAATTGCACAAAGAAATAAAAAACATTTGCTAAGTAATTCCTACCTCCTCTGCAAATGAAAGTGATCAGCTGTCTGACTCAGGCACACACTCTACAAACAAAGTGCCAAGTCTGTCTCACACTGTGCATAGTGGTTTAGTATACACTCAGAAATCCTCTCAAATGCTAATACTTTACTCCTTGTAATAATATTTCCCATGCTCAATTAGCACTCTGCTGTAGTACCCACTGGTGGCTGTATACATTTAAAAAAAAAAAAGTCACCCCTGTCACCCCCTGATGGCGGCCCTGATCAACCATGACAGGTGCATTCTGTTTTGAGATATGCAAAGAGGGATCTCTTAAAGGATTTTAGACTTGGGGAAGGTTTTAAAGTGTGTGGGAGGTCGTTCCATAATTGTGGTGCTCTGTAGGAAAAGGAGGATCGAGCTGCTTTCTTTTTGTATGGGGGCAGACTAAATAATGTACTGCTACTGGATCGGAGGTTATGGGAGGTGGGAACAGCCGGGGAGAGCATTCTGCTCAGGTAGGGTGGGAGCTTCCCAGAAAAGCTTTTAAACACAAAGCAGGAAAGATGGAGGGTGCATCTGGATTCCAGCAACAGACAGTTTAGTTCTTTTAGCATGTCACAATGGTGGGTCCTGTAGTTACATTGTAGCACAAAGCGGCAGAATGAGTTATACAGTGTATTAAGTTTATTAAGGTGAGTTTGCGGTGCAGGTGCATATACTACATCCCCATAATCCATGATTGGCATCAGCATTTGCTGTACAATCTTTTCCTTTACTGTAGGGATGAGGAAGGATTTGTTTCTGTACAGGGCACCTAGTTTTGGATAGAGTTTAGATGCAAGTTTTTCTATGTGGAGGCCAAAAGATAGATTGGAGTCTAACAACATACATAAGTATTTGAAAGAGTGGACTGCGGTCAGTGTGCGATTTGATTTTGTTTTAATGCGTAGATGGGACTTTTGTAGTTTGCGTAATTTAAGTACCGTTCCAAAGATCATTGTGACAGTTTTGTCAGTGTTTAGGAAGAGTTTGTTTATTAAGATCCACTTTTCTACCTCTGTGAACTGGTCTTGGAGCACTGCCTCAAGCTGCAGCAGATCGGGTTTGTTTGCATAGATTACCGTGTTGTCTGCGTACATGTGTACAGTTGAGGATTTGCAGACATTAGGCAGATCATTTATAAATAATGTGAATAGTAGGGGGCCGAGAATGGAACCTTGGGGAACACCACACGTGACTGGGAGAGGGAGTTAGTCACTGTCAGAAATGGAGACATACTGTGATCGATCCGATACATATGATCGAAACCAGGTTAGCGGATGATCACCAATACCTGAGTTTTTTAGTTTGAGCAGTAGTATGTCGTGATCTACTGTGTCAAAGGCCTTTGTAAAATCAAGAAAAATAGCTCCAGTTAGGTCTCCTTGTTCCATGCCAGTTTGGATGTCGTTGCAATTTACGTAAGTGGATTTGAGGTATTTCCAAGTCTGGCCAAAAAAGTGAGCAGTACACTTGTACCTGCAAGACTCGTAATACCAGCAGGCGTTAAAAAGCAGCGTTAGGGCCGGCCAACGCTGCTTTTTTAAGCCTAACGCACAACTCGTCATCTAGCCATAAGTTTAAACTATAAATTAACCTAACATCACTATTCTAATAAAATAAAAAAAACTACCAATTAAAAACCTAAATTAAATATTTAAAGAAACCTAACACTACAAAAAACTAAATTACGAAAAATTAAAAACTCTAAGATTACAGAAAATAATAGACAAAATTATCAAAAATAAAAACAATTACACCTAATCTAATAGCCCTATAAAAATAAAAAAGCCCCCCAAAATAAAAACACCCCCTAACCTACAATAAACTACAAATAGCCCTTAACAGGGCCTTTTGTAGGGCAATGCCCTATGGTAAACAGCTCTTTTACCTTACAAAATTACTAAGCCCCCTAAAAGTAAACCCCACCCAACCAACCCCCCAAAATAAAAAAACATGACTCTAAAAAATCCTAAACTACCCATTGCCCCTAAAGGGGTCATTCAGCTCTTTTACTGCCCTTTAAAGGGCGTTAAGCTCTTTTACAAGTGCCCATTCCTAATCTAAACCCCCCAACCAAAAAATAAAAATAAAATGCTGATGTCTGGACATCCATCTTCATCCAGGCAGCGAAAAGTCTTCATCCAGATGGCAACACCTTCATCCATCTCGAGGAACGTCTTCTATCTTCATCCCAGTGGGGCGGAGCGGAGCTATCCTGGAGGGCGATGACATGCTGCGCGGAGCGTCCTCTTCATACGAACACTGCAGTACACTGATGTTCAATGCAAGGTACCCGTTTCAAAATGGCATACCTTGCATTCCTATTGGCTGATTTGATTCTTCAAATTCAAATCAGTCAATAGGATGAGAGCTTCTTAAATCCTTTTGGCTGTTCAAATCAGCTCCTTCAATCTTCGCCAGTAGCTCCTTCAATCCGGCCACTATTGTACCCGACAAAGGATCCCCTACATACACACCCCTGTCACTACTGATTGCTTGACCCGCTATATCAGACCCACACGAACCTACCCATGTTTCTCCATCCCGCGTGGGCAGACCCGGGTAGGCCTCAGCTGTTGCAGACTGTGTCGTTAGGGACCCTCCAACTCTTGGTTCCGTAACTCTCCTCTGCTGATCCACATGCCGTGTAGGATCCTGTAAAAGAGAAACATGTGAAATACCCCCTCTGTGTAGTGCAAAGGCCAAGCATACTGGCCGTAGCCCCTCCCCTACCCCTCTTTGGAGTCGTAGCACCTGATCCTCCTGGCCCCACTTCGTCACCATATTTCCTACGTTGTCTGCCCCTAGCAGCCATCCCACTAATAGGCAGTGTCGGCCATCTACCAGTACCAATGGTTCCCCTTGACAGATTAATGTTCCCCCTGCCTCTGGATTGCTGACCGTGACCAAAGTCCCCGGCCATACTAACCGAAGTTCTCACTTCCACCCCTTCAGCATGTTCCTCCTGCAGTCGATCCAGGACTCCTGCAGGCCACTATAGACCCTCACTTGGCCATCATTCCCAGGAGTATTAAGGCCACAAGAAGACTCAGGCCTTGACTCCTCTCCCTTCTCATCTGAACACAAAGGCCCATAAGTGAGGAGTCAATACCATCCCTCCCCCCATGAACATACCCAGAGTCGCCCAAACGCAAAGCCTTAGTCTGCTCCCCACTGACAGAGGGACTCTCCCTGGAAAAATCCACCCTTGGCATACCTTGAGGCCTACTCTGACTGGGCGTGGTAGGGATCAATTCATCTCCATATGAATCTAAACAAAGGGTCATCTCATCTCTATCCTTCCAAGTATCAAATCCTCCTGGGGAACCTGGATTGACCTCCTCCTCTCAACACACCACATAAATTGAAGAGGGGCCCACCTGGGCCAGGCTAATATCTAAGCTACCCTGACCTGCAACCACATACTCCACCTCCTCTAAATCCTGAGCCTAATATCTGCCCCTGCCAACACTAGCCGCTTTGAAACTGATGTCCCTGAATGACTGGGGCCTGGACCTCTCAAATCCACCACTACATCAGGCCCAGCCGGGCCATCACCCTGGCCACCCTTTGCTGTTCGTGAGTCGCAACCTGCTCACCCTCCTGACCGCTTACCCCCATGTACAAGACTCCCTGTCTGGATGGGACGGGTCCTCTGTTCCGGCTCACTGTTGCCTGCCAACTGCCTCGCCACTGGGTCCACATCGATCACATGATCTCCTGCTGCCTGCATTATGCCGGATTTCCACCCAGGACTAGGGCTTCTTCTCTTTCTACTGCCTGTGCTCCTCACTCCCTCCGTACTGTGGAACGGATGGGTCCACACTGCAACAGGATCAGTAACAGCTTCTTCACCCTTCTCCAGCAAGGACCAGATCCTGCCTTCTAACCAGGTAGGGCCCCGTTGTTCCGCCACCTCCCTCAACTGCTACAGCATAGCCTCCAAATTCACTATGCCAGAAAGCTGAGCGGGAAAAAAGGCACAAAGACACCGATGACAGAGCTGCTGTCACCACAACTTTCTCCAACAAGTGACTTCCTTCTTTTTCCTGCTCAGCCCCTTAAGTATGGCAAACTTGAGATCCACCTCTTCCATTATTTCCAACCAACCACAGGCCTCTTCCTCCCTCAGGTCAAAGACCCCTCCAGGTTAAGCTATGCTCCTTATAGGGAGGGACACCTATACCCACTGTACACACACTGATATACAAACACACTGATATACACACACACTGATATACACACACATATATACACACATTGATATACACACACACACACTGATATACACACTGATATACACACTGATATACACACACACAAAGATATACACACACACTGATATACACACACAGATATACACACACTGATATACACACACTGATATACACACACTCTGATAGACACACACACTGATATACACACACTGATATACACACACAGATATACACACACTGATATACACACACACTGATATACACACACTGATATACACACACAGATATACACACACACTGATATACACACACAGAGATATACACACACTGATATACACACACTGATATACACACTCAGATATACACACACTGATATACACACACTGATATACACACACTGATATACAGACACACTGATATACACACACTGATATACACACACACTGATATACACACACTGCTATACACACACTGATATACACACACTCTGATAGACACACAGACTGATATACACACTGATATACACACACACACGGATATACACACACACTCAGATATACACACACTGATATACACACACTCTGATAGACACACACACTGATATACACACTTTGATATACACACACACTAATATAAACACTGATATACACACGCACTGATATAAACACTGATATACACACACTGATAAACACACACACTTATATACACACACAATTATACACACACTGATATACACAAACACTGATATTAACACTCTGATATACACACACACTTATATACACACACACTGATATACACACTCTGATATAAACACACTGATACACACACACACATATACACACACATACGACAGTGCGGATCAGGTCTGACAGACATCGCTGAATACGGCGAGCTGCTGCTGGTGCAACGCCGCCTCCTGCTGACTCACGGCCAATGGGCCGCGAGCAGGGGGGTGTCAATCAACCCGATCATACTCGATCGGGTTGAAATGCTGCGATGTCTGTCTGCCTGCTCAGAGCAGGCGGACAGGTTATGGAGCAGCGGTCTTTGTGACCGCTGCTTCATAACTGCTGTTTCTGGCAAGCCTGCAGGCTCGCCAGAAACACAGGGCATCAAGCTCCATTCGGAGCCTGATACATATGCCCCTATATATACACACAGATTATACACACACTGATATACACACTCTGATTATCACACACTGACACACACACACACACACTCTAATATACACACTCTGATACACACACACACACTGATATACACACTCTCTGATATACACACTCTGATTATCACACACTGACACACACACACACACACTCTAATATACACACTCTGATATACACACACACACTGATATACACACTCTAATATACACACTCTGATATACACACACACACTGATATACACACACTGATATACACACACACACTGATATACACACTCTAATATACACACTCTGATATACACACACACACTGATATACACACACTGATATACACACTCTGATTATCACACACTGACACACACACACACACACACTCTAATATACACACTCTGATATACACACACACACTGATATACACACACTGATATACACACTCTGATTATCACACACTGACACACACACACACTCTAATATACACACTCTGATATACACACACACACTGATATACACACTCTCTGATATACACACTCTGATATACAGACACACTGATATACACACTGATACACACACACACAATGATATACACACTGATATATAAACTCATACACACACACATATTGATATACACACACAGTAATTACTGATTCACATACACACACTGATACACACAGTACATACTGACTCACATACACACACTGATACACACACAGTACATACTGACTCACATACACACACTGATATACACACAGTGCATACTGACTCACATACACACACTGATACACACACAGTACATTCTGACTCACATACAGACACTGATACACACACAGTACATACTGATTCACATACACACACTGATACACACACACAGTACATACTGACTCACATACACACACTGATACACACACAGTACATACTGACTCACATACACACACTGATACACACACAGTACATACTGACTCACATACACACACTGATACACACACAATACATACTGACTCACATACATTCACTGATACACACACAGTACATACTGACTCACATACACACACTGATACACACACAGTACATACTGACTCACATACACACACAATACATACTGACTCACATACACTCACTGATACACACACAGTACATACTGACTCACATACACACACTGATACACACACAGTACACACTGACTCACATACACACACTGATACACACACAGTACATACTGACTCACATAAACACACAGTACATACTGACTCACATACACACACTGATACACACACACAGTACATACTGACTCACATACACACACTGATACACACACAGTACATACTGACTCACATACACACACTGATACACACACAGTACATACTGACTCACATACAGACACTGATACACACACAGTACATACTGACTCATACACACACTGATACACACACAAGACATACTGACTCACATACACACACACTGATACACACAGTACATACTGACTCACATACACACACTGATACACACACAGTACATACTGACTCACACACACACACTGATACACACACAGCACATACTGACTCACATACACACACTGATACACACACAGTACATACTGACTCACATATACACACTGATACACACTTAGTACATACTGACTCACATACACACACTGATACACACACAGCACATACTGACTCACATACACACACTGATACACACACAGTACACACTGACTCACATACACACACTGATACACACACAGTACATACTAACTCACATACACACACTGATACACACACAGTACATACTGACTCACATACACGCACTGTTACACACACTGTACATACTGACTCACATACACACACTAATACACACAGTACATACTGACTCATATGCACTCACTGATACACACACACACAGTAAATACTGACTCACATACACACACTGATACACACAGGACATACTGACTCACATACACACACTGATACACACACAGTACATACTGACTCACATACACACACTGTTACACACACAGTACATACTGATTCACATACACACACTGATAAACACACAGTACATACTGACTCACATACACACACTGTTACACACACTGTACATACTGACTCACATACACACACTGATACACACACAGTACATACTGACTCATATACACTCACTGATACACACACAGTACATACTGACTCACATACACACACTGATACACACAGCACATACTGACTCACATACACACACTGATACACACACAGTACATACTGACTCACATACACACACTGATACACACACAGTACATACTGACTCACATACACACACTGTTACACACACAGTACATACTGACTCACATGCACACACTGATACACACACAGTACAAACTGACTCACATACACACACTTATACACACACAGTACAAACTGACTCACATACACACACTTATACACACACAGTACATACAGACTCACATACAGACACTGATACACACACAGTACATACTGACTCATATGCACACACTGATACACACACAGTACATACTGACTCACATACACACACAGTACATACTGACTCACATACACACACTGATACACATACAGTAAATACTGACTCACATACACACACTGATACACACAAAGTACATACTGATTCACATACACAGACTGATACACACACAGTACATACTGACTCACATACACACACTGATACAAACACAGTACATACTGACTCACATACACACACAGTACATACTGACTCACATGCGCACACTGTTACACACACAGTACATACTGACTCACATACACACACTGATACACACACAGTACATAGTGACTCACATACACACACTGATACACACACAGTACATACTGACTCAAATACACACACTGATACACACACAGTACATAGTGACTCACATACACACACTGATACACACACAGTACATACTGACTCACATACACACACTGATACACACACAGTACATACTGACTCACATACACACACTGATACACACACAGTACATACTGACTCACATACACGCACTGTTACACACACTGTACATACTGACTCACATACACACACTAATACACACACAGTACATACAGACTCACATACAGACACTGATACACACGCAGTACATACTGACTCATATGCACACACTGATACACACACAGTACATACTGACTCACATACACACACTGATACACACACAGTACATATTGACTCACATACACACACTGATACAAACACAGTACATACTGACTCACATACACACACAGTACATACTGACTCACATGCACACACTGTTACACACACAGTACATACTGACTCACATACACACACTGCTACACACACAGTACATACTGACTCACATACACACACTGATACACACACAGTACATAGTGACTCACATACACACACTGATACACACACAGTACATACTGACTCACATACACACACTGATACACACAGTACATACTGACTCACATACACACACTGATACACACACAGTACATAGTGACTCACATACACACACTGATAAACACAGTACATACTGACTCACATACACACACTGATACACACACAGTACATACTGACTCACATACACACACACACACACTGATACACACACAGTACATACTGACTCACATACACGCACTGTTACACACACTGTACATACTGACTCACATACACACACTGATACACACACAGTACATACAGACTCACATACAGACACTGATACACACACAGTACATACTGACTCATATGCACACACTGATACACACACAGTACATACTGACTCACATACACACACAGTACATATTGACTCACATACAGACAATGATACACACACAGTACATACTAACTCACATACACACACTGATACACACACAGCACATACTGACTCACATACACACACTGATACACATACAGTAAATACTGACTCACATACACACACTGATACACACACAGTACATACTGATTCACATACACAGACTGATACACACACAGTACATACTGACTCACATACACACACTGATACAAACACAGTACATACTGACTCACATACACACACAGTACATACTGACTCACATGCACACACTGTTACACACACACAGTACATACTGACTCACATACACACACTGACACACACACAGTACATAGTGACTCACATACACACACTGATACACACACAGTACATACTGACTCACATACACACACTGATACACACACAGTACATACTGACTCACATACACACACTGATACACACACAGTACATACTGACTCACATACACGCACTGTTACACACACTGTACATACTGACTCACATACACACACTGATACACACACAGTACATACTGACTCACATACACACACTGATACACACACAGTACATACTGACTCACATACACACACTGATACACACACAGTACATACTGACTCACATACACACACTGATACACACACAGTACAAACTGACTCACATACACACACTTATATACACACAGTACATACAGACTCACATACACACACTGATACACACACAGTACATACTGACTCACATACACACACTGATACACACACAGTACATATTGACTCACATACACACACTGATACACACACAGTACATAGTGACTCACATACACACACTAATACACACACAGTACATACTGACTCACATACACACACTGATACACACACAGTACATACTGACTCACATACACACACTGATACACACACAGTACATACTGACTCACATACACACACAGTACATACTGACTCATATACACTCACTGATACACACACAGTACATAGTGACTCACATACACACACTGATACACACACAGTACATAGTGACTCACATACACACACTAATACACACACAGTACATACTGACTCACATACACACACTGATACACACACATTACATACTGACTCACATACACACACAGTGCATACTGACTCACATACACTCACTTATACACACACAGTACATACTGACTCACATACACTCACTGATACACACACAGTACATACTGACTCACACACACACACTGATACACACACAGTACATACTGACTCACATACACTCACTGATACACACACAGTACATACTGACTCACACACACACACTGATACACACACAGTACATACTGACTCACATAAACACACTGATACACACACAGTACATACTGACTCACATACACACACAGTGCATACTGACTCACATACACTCACTAATACACACACAGTACATACTGACTCACATACACTCACTGATACACACACAGTACATACTGACTCACATACACACACTGATACACACAGTACATACTGACTCACATACACACACTGATACACACACAGTACATACTGACTCATATACACACACTGTTACACACATATGCACTCAGACAATAACCACAATATTTTTGTGTATATTTTCTCCCCCTACTTGTACAAAAGGCTTTACAGAGAATTCATTGTCTCCTTTTTAGTTTGAGGGTCATGAATATTGTATAAACTGTTCTAAAATTAGGGCAGAGATCTCCTCTGCAATGTGTAATATATATAGATACAGATATTCCTACTATACTACCCCCCCATAGAACACTGTGAGGGTATCACATTATTTGCACAAATATCTGTCTGTGATTTAAAAGAATTTGTCAGGTAGATTACGAGTTATGCGCGCTATAGGGAATTTAACAAATGCAACAAAAGTTACGTTATTTCACCCTCTATAGCGCAGCCATTACAAGTGTTGAAACAGCCAGCTTGTGCGTATGATATGGTTGCGTTAAGTTCCATACCGCACAAAATACAAGCACTGTTTCGATGTGATCGTGCACACTTTCCACATAGACATCAATGGGGAGAGTGGGTTAGAAAAAAACCTAACACCTGTGATCTCAGAATGAAAAGCTCTGTAACGCATCCCCATTGAAGTCTATGATAAATTAATTTCTTTCATATTGGCAAGAGTCCATTAGCTTGTGACGTATGGGATATACAATCCTACGAGGAGGGGCAAAGTTTCCCAAACCTCAAAATGCCTATAAATACACCCCTCACCACACCCACAATTTAGTTTAACGAATAGCCAAGCAGTGAGGTGATAAAGAAAGGAGTAGAAAGCATCAACAAAAGAAATTTGGAAATAATTGTGCTTTATACAAAAAATCATAACCACCATAAAAGGGTGGGCCTCATGGACTCTTGCCAATATGAAAGAAATTAATTTATCAGGTAAGTTCTTACATAAATTATATTTTCTTTTATGTAATTGGCAAGAGTCCATGAGCTAGTGATGTATGGGATAGCAATACCCAAGATGTGGAACTCCACGCAAGAGTCACTAGAGAGGGAGGGATAAAAATTAAAACAGCCATTTTCCGCTGAAAAAATTAATCCACAACCCAAAAAAAATAAGTTTATTCTCATAAATGAAAGAAAAAAAATTAAATCAAAAGCAGAAGAATCAAACTGAAACAGCTGCCTGAAGAACTTTGCTACCAAAAACTGCTTCTGAAGAAGCAAATAGATCAAAACGGTAGAATTTAGTAAATGTATGCAAAGAGGACCAAGTTGCCGCTTTGCAAATCTGATCAACTGAAGCTTCATTCTTAAAGACCCACGAAGTGGAGGCTGATCTAGTAGAATGAGCTGTAATTCTTTGAGGCGGGGCCTGACCCGACTCCAATTAAGCTTGATGAATCAAAAGTTTCAACCAAGAAGCCAAGGAAATAGCAGAAGCCTTCTGACCTTTCCTAGGACAAGAAAATAAAACAAATAGACTGGAAGTCTTCCTGAAATCTTTAGTGGCGTCCACATAATATTTCAAAGCTCTTACCACATCCAAAGAATGTAAGGATATTTCCAAAGAATTCTTAGGATTAGGACACAAGGAAGGGACAACACTTTCTCTATTAATGTTGTTACAATTCACAACCTTAGGTAAAAATTGAAAAGAAGTCCGCAAAACTGCCTTATCCTGATGAAAAATCAGAAAAAGAAACTCACAAGAAAGAGCAGATAGCTCAGAAACTCTTCTAGCAGACGAGATAGCTAAAAGGAACAACACTTTCCAAGAAAGTAGTTTAATGTCCAAAGAATGCATAGGCTCAAATGGAGGAGCCTGTAAAGCCATCAGAACCAAATTAAGACTCCAAGGAGGAGAACAGTGAATATCAGTATAGCAATCTTTCTGTGAAATAAAACAGCAAAAGAGCAGAGATTTGTCCCTTCAAGGAACTTGCAGACAAACCCTTATCCAAACCATCCTGAAGAAACTGTAAAATTCTAGGAATTCTAAAAGAATGCCAAGAGAATTTATGAGAAGAACACCATGAAATGTAAGTCTTCCAAACTCTATAATAAATCTTTCTAGAGACAGATTTACGAGCTTGTAACATAGTATTAATCACTGAGTCAGAGAAACCTCTATGACTTAGTACTAAGCGTTCAATTTCCATACCTTCAAATTTAATGATTTGAGATTCTGATGGAAAAACGGATCTTGAGACAGTAGGTCCGGCCTTAACGGAAGTGGCCAAGGCTGGCAACTGGACATCCAAACCAGATCCACATACCAAAACCTGTGTGGCCATGCTGGAGCCACCAGCAACACAAACGATTGTTCCATGAAGATTTTGGAGATCACTCTTGGAAGGAGAACTAGAGGCGGGAAAATGTAAGCAGGATGATAACACCAAGGAAGTGCCAGCGCATCCAATGCTTCCGCCTGAACATCCCTGGGCCTGGACAGGTATCTGGGAAGTTTCTTGTTTAGATGAGAGGCCATGAGATCTATCCCTGGAAGATCCCACATCTGAACAATCTGAGAAAACACATCTGGATGGAGAGACCACTCCCCTGGATGTAAAGTCTGACGGCTGAGATAATCCGCCTCCCAATTGTCTACACCTTGGATATGCACCGCAGAGATTAGACAGGAGCTGGATTCCGCCCAAGCAAGTATCCGAGATGATTGACATATGCCACTGTTGTGATATTGTCTGTCTGAAAACAAATGAACGGTTCTCTCTTTAACAGAGGCCAAAACTGAAGAGCTCTGAGAATTGCACGGAGTTCAAAATATTTATTGGTAATCTCGCCTCTTGAGATTTCCAAACCCCTTGTGCTGTCAGAGATCCCCAAACAGCTCCCCAACCTGAAAGACTCGCATCTGTTGTGATCACAGTCCAGGTTGGCCGAACAAAAGAAGCCCCTTGAACTAAACGATGGTGATCTATCCACCACGTGAGAGAGTGTCGTACATTGGGATTTAAGTATATTAATTGTGATATCTTTATATAATCCCTGCACCATTGGTTCAGCATACAAAGCTTTAGAGGTCTCATGTGAAAACGAGCAAAGGGGATTGCGTCCAATGCTGCAGTCATGAGACCTAAAACTTCCATGCACATAGCCACTGAAGGGAATGACTGAGACTGAAGGTGCTGTCAGGCTGCAACCAATTTTAAACGTCTCTTGTCTCTTAGAGACAGAGTCATGGACACTGAATCCATCTGGAAGCCTAAAAAGGTGACCCTTGTCTGAGGAATCAAGAAACTTTTTGGTAAATTGATCCTCCAACCATGTTTCCAAAGAAACAACACTAGTTGATTCGTGTGAGATTCTGCAGAATGTAAAAATTGAGCTAGTACCAAGATATCGTCCAAATAAGGAAACAACGCAATACCCTGTTCTCTGATTACAGAGAGTAGGGCACCTAGAAATTTTGAAAAGATTGTTGGAGCTGTTGCAAGGCCAAATGGAAGAGCAACAAATTGGTAATGCTTGTCTAGAAAAGAGAATCTCAGAAACTGATAATGTTCTGGATGAATCGGAATATGAAGGTATGCATCCTGCAAGTCTATTGTGGACATATAATGTCCTCGCTGAACAAAAGGCAGAATAGTCCTTATAGTCACCATCTTGAAAGTTGGTACTCTTACATAACGATTCAAAATTTTCAGATCCAGAACTGGTCTGAATAAATTTTCCTTCTTTGGGACAATGAATAGATTTGAATAAAACCCCAAACCTTGTTCCTGAAAAGGAACAGGCATGATTACCCCTGAAGACTCCAGGTCTGAAACACACTTCAGGAAAGCCTGAGCTTTTACTAGATTTGCTGGGATACGTGAGAGAAAAAATCTTCTCACAGAACGTCTTACTCTGAATCCTATTCGATACCCTTGAGAGACAATGCTCTGAATCCATTGATTTTGGACAGAATTTATCCAAATATCCTTGAAAAACCTTAATCTGCCCCCTACCAGCTGAGCTGGAATGAGAGCCGCACCTTCATGCGGACTTAGGGGCTGACTTTGGTTTCTTAAATGGCTTAGATTTATTCCAATTTGAAGAAGGCTTCCAATTGGAAACAGATTCCTTGGGGGAAGGATTGAGTTTTTGTTCCTTATTTTGACGAAAGGAACGAAAACGGTTAGAAGCCTTAGATTTACCCTTAGGTTTTTTTATCCTGAGGCAGAAAAACTCCCTTTCCCCCAGTGACAGTTGAAATAATAGAATCCAACCGAGAACCAAAATAAATTATTACCTTGGAAAGAAAGAGATAGTAATCTAGATTTAGATGTCATATTAGCATTCCAAGATTTAAGCCACAAAGCTCTTCTAGCTAATATAGCTAAAGACATGGATCTAACATCAATTTTGATAATATAAAAAATGGCATCACAAATAAAATGATAAGCATATTGCGAATAATGCTAGATATGTCAGAATCCAATTCTTGTTGCGCTAAATTCTCCAACCAGAAAGTTGATGCAGCCGCAACATCAGCCAAAGAAATTGCAGGTCTGAGAAGATGAAATGACCCAAATATAAATAGGCCTTCCTTAGATAAGATTCAAGCTTCCTATCTAAAGGATCCCTAAAGGAAGTACTATCTTCCATAGGAATAGTGGTACGTTTAGCAAGAATAGAAATAGCCCCATCAACTTTGGGAATTTTCCGCAAAATTCTATAGAATTTGCTGGTAAAGGATACAATTTTTTAAACCTTGAAGAAGGAATAAAAGAAGTACCTGGCTTATTCCATTCCTTAGAAATCATATCAGAAATAGCCTCAGGAATAGGAGAAACCCCTGGAGAAACCACAGGAGGTTTAAAAACAGCATTTAAATGTTTATTAGACTGCACGTCAAGAGGACTGATTACCTCAATATACAAAGTAATTAACACTTCTTTTAATAAAGAACGCATATACTCTATTTTAAATATATGTAGATTTGTCAGTGTCAATGTCTGAGGAAGGATCTTCTGTATCAGATAGATCCTCATCAGAAGAGGATAAATTATTATGTTTGTAGCGTAGAGGCAGTAGGATCCGCAATATCTTTTAGCTAGGCAGAGACATCCTCATCTTAAAAATGTCATCTAAATAATTCAGTCGAAGTTTAAGTCTAAATCAGCTATTTATTTTGCTTCTAGCCACTGCTTAAAATTGGTGCAACAAATACAACTGCTAACAACAACTGTCTTAGACAATACAGTTACTCAAAACTAACAGTTACTCAAAACTGAAGTTAACCCCTCCAGTACTGTTGGATTTGCAACCTGTACCTATAATGGGCACAGGGTGACTTAACATAATGCCCGAATCCATAATCCGTAGGGGGGTTGACAGAGGGGTCTGTCACATGGCACCCTCCTGGTGGGACACACCGGCAGACCCGGCTTGACCCTTTGGCGGGTCAACTTGGGGATGACCGGACTAGGAGGTGGTAGGAATGTCAGTTTGCCTGGACAATCCATCTGCATTCCCGTTCTGCTTACCAGGCCGGTAGCTGATGGTGAAGTTATAGGGTTGGAGGGCTAAACTCCATCGCAGCAATCTACCATTGTCTCCTGAGACCCGATTAAGCCAGACTAAGGGATTGTGGTCCGTTATGAGAGAGAATTCCTGTCCGTATAAATAAGGGTTCAACTTCTTTAGTGCCCAGACCAGAGCTAAAGATTCCTTCTCTATTGCCGCATAACTTACTTCTCGAGGTAACAACTTTCTGCTTAGGTATGCGACAGGGTGCTTTCCTCCATCCTCCCCGACTTGGCTCAGCACAGCCCCCAGTCCATACATGGAAGCATCTGTATGAATGAGAAAACGTTTGTTAGGGACTGGGGCAGCCAAGACAGGGGCATTTACAAGAGCCTGCTTCAGTGCCTGAAACACGGCTTCACAAGCTGGAGACCACAGGACCTGTTTAGAAAGGTTCTTTTTAGTCAGGTCAGTCAGGGGCTTGGCGATAGTACTGTAGTCCGGGACAAAACGTCGGTAATAACCGGCCGTCCCCAGGAAGGCTAGCACTTGGTTCTTAGTGATAGGTGTGGGCCAGTTAGCCACAGCCTCCACCTTGGCTGGCTCCGGTCTCTGGCTCCCACACCCCACTCGGTGACCCAAGTACTGTACTTCAGCCATACCTAGATGGCACTTGTCTGGTTTCAAGGTCAGGCCAGCGGCCCGAATCTTGTCCAGAACCACCCCTACATGGGTTAGGTGTTCCTCCCAGGACTCACTGTAGACCGTCATCCAGGTATGCACAAGCAAATTCCTGGAAGCCATCGTGGAGTCTATCCACCATATGCTGGAAGGTAGCCGGAGCATTCTTCATCCCAATGGGCATGACCTTAAACTGGTACAGGCCAAATGGGGTGACGAATGCTGACTTGGGGATAGCATCCTCGGCCAGGGGAATCTGCCAATAGCCCTTACACAGGTCTATGGTGGTCAGATAGCGTCCCCTAGCAATACGGTCTAGTAATTCGTCTACCCGGGGCATAGGGAAGGCGTCAGTGGTGGTCCTTTCGTTGAGCCACCTGTAGTCCACACAGAACCGGGTGGTCCCATCTTTCTTAGGTACCAGGACTACAGGCGAAGCCCAAGGGCTATCATAGTGCTCGATGACTCCCAGCCGAGCCACATTCCTTCTCGGACTGCTTCGGGGATACGGTAGGAGGGCTGTCGCAGGGGATTCTGTCCAGGGGTCTCTACCTTATGTACAGCTAGGGTAGTGTAGCCGGGCTCTTGGGAGAACGTCGCCTGCTTCTCCCACAGAAGCTGTCTGGCATGTACCTTCTCTGTAGAGCTTAACCGGTCCCCTAGCTGCACAAGACTAGTGAGGTCAGTCTGGGGGTCCTTCTCTAGTAAGTCGGGCAGGGGTAAATTCTCTGGGTCATCTGCAGCAGGGGCAAACACTGCAGCAACATCCTCTGGCCTCTCCTGATACTTCTTCAGCATGTTCACATGAAAGGATCGCTGGATCCTTTCATCTGCACAGCTGGCTATAATATAGGTAGTATCACACACCTGAGGTAACACCTTATATGGGCCCTGCCAAGATGCTTGCATCTTGTTGGTCCTCACAGGCTTGAGCACCAAAACTTTCTGTCCAACCTGGAAGACCCGCTGCCGGGCACCCCGATCATACCCCCTCTTCTGTCTCCCCTGGGCCACCTGGAGATTCTCCCTTACCATCAGGGACAGTTTCTCCATGCGGTCCCGGAGTTCCAGGACATATGGCACTATGGGGATCCCCTCCTGCTCTCTCTCTCCCTCCCAGTGTCCTCTAATGAGATCCAGGGGTCCGCGGACCCTTCTCCCATAGAGTAACTCAAAGGAAGAGAACCCAGTAGATTCCTGGGGCACCTCTCTGTACGCAAATAACAGATGAGGCAGGAATCGCTCCCACTCTCTGCAAGTGTCAGTAAAGGTCCTCAGCATCTGCTTGAGGGTGCCATTAAAGTGCTCGCAGAGACCGTTAGTCTGTGGGTGATAAGGCGAACTGAGCAGCAGTTTAATGCTGCACACCTTCCACAGCTGCTGGGTGAGCACAGCGGTAAACTGGGTCCCCTGATCATAGATAATCTCTTTAGGGAACCTGACCCTAGTAAAAACCTTAACCAGGGCATCAGCTACTGTCTCTGCCTCTATATTAGACAGTGCTACTGCCTCTGGGTAACGAGTGGCATAGTCCACCATGGTGAGAATATACTTCTTACCTGATGGACTAGCTCTGGCCAGTGGACCCACAATGTCAACGGCTATGCGGGAAAAGGGTTCCCCAATGATAGGCATAGACATAAGCCTAGCTTTTGGGTGATCCCCCCGCTTACCCACCCGTTGACACGTGTCACAAGTACTACAATATACCCGCACATCTCGGTTAAAATTGGGCCAGAAGAAATTTTGGGTGATCCTATGAGCTGTGCGGCGGGACCCTAGATGTCCAGCTAATGGTACATCATGCCCAATCCGCAGAATCTCTTGCCGGTATTTCGCAGGCACCACCAGCTGCCAATTCCGTGGAGGGGCAGTACTTTTCTGGGAAGGTTTAGGGATTCAATATAGTCTATCCCCCACCCACTCATAACGTTCCCCATCTACCCCCTCTTCTCCAGCATCTGCCCTAGCCCTATACTTCTGAATTGTTGGATCCTCCCGGGTTTCCCTCCCGTACGTCTCTGGGGTATCCCAGCCTAAGGGGGCCTGATCTAGGGTACAAGTCGGGGAAGAGAGTCTTACCTGGGTGTCAGCAGCAGGTGGGTTGGGCTCAGCGGCACGGGTCTGGGCACGGGTAGTCACAGGGTTAACATCAACGGGACCCATCGGAGCGTAGGCAGAAACAAGGGGGGCCAAGTCATTTCCAAGGAGAACATCAGCTGGTAAACCCTTCATGACCCCCACATTCACATGTCTAGCACCCACTCCCCAATCCAAATGTATCCGGGCAACAGGTAGGCGGAACACAGCGCCCCCTGCTACCCTCACAGCCACAGTGTCTCCGGTGTGCTGGTTCTCGGACACCAAGTTCTTTTGGAGCAAGGTCATGGTAGCACCACTATATCATAGACCACTGACCTCCTTCCCATTCACTTTAACCAGTTGCCGGTGCTGTTGTCGGTTATCCAAATGGGCAGCTTGCACAGGGTCTGCTTCATGTAGGATGCCCCAGCATTCTTCCTCCTCTACGCAGTGGTCAGCAGGCTGAGGGTTACGTGGGTTTCCGCCGGCGGGTCTCCTCCAGGACTGTGCTTGGTTCGCTGTGTTTAGGGGACACTCTGGTCTTTTGTGCCCTAGTTGCTTACATCCAAAGCACCGAATAGGTTGTGAGTAGTCCCGTGAGTTTAACCGGGCTGTCTGAGGATAGTTTGTGGCTGAAGGTGGTGTGGTAGAGCGGTGCGCTGGGGGTTGGTAACTGGTAGCTGCTGGGGTGACTGTGGGTCGGTACTCCACTCTGGCAGGGGGCTTAGTGGTAGCAGTGTCCAGTTTTCGGGCATCCGTATACTCAACTGCCAGGCGAGCAGCTTCATGTAGGGTGGAGGGTTTACGGTCCCGAACCCACTCTCTAACTCCTGCGGATAACTTGTAGAAGCAATGTTCCAACAGGAATAGCTGCAGCACCTCTTCCCCGGATACGGCTTGGCACCCCGCCATCCAGTGAGCTGCTGTGCTTTGCACCTTACATGCCCACTCAACTTAGCAATCTCCAGCTAATTTAACAGTGTCTCTGAACCGCCTCCTGTATGCCTCCGGTGTAATTGCATACCTGGAGAGCAGAGCCTCTTTTACAGCATTATAATCCCCAACTTCCTCATCTGGAATGGCCCGGATAATTTTCCGGATAATATCGTGACCCAGTCCTCTGTGGGTACCTTGTGTAGTGCACATTGCCTCTCAAAATCTGCAAGGTACCCATCAATCTCTCCTTCTGTTTCCATGAAGTTTTTAAAAGCTGCAAAATGTACCTTTCTCTTTTCCACTGGGGTTGCTGTGACTTGGGCTGCTGCAGCGATGCTTTGGCGAAGTAGGTTGGCATCCACAGCTGCTATGACCCGGTCGATAATTTCGGCAGTCGGGTTGGGGCCATAATGTGCCAGTCTTATTTTAACCGCCCAGTCAAAGCTTGCTTCTTCGTGAGTTCTGTCTGATATGCTGGGCTCATTGGTTCCTTCGGGCCCTGGTACTCCGTCCATCTCGGTCAGTATTGTAATAATCTCCCTCTTCCTGAGGCTACTGGCTTGTCTGCCCCGTTGTTCTAACAGGTCTTTAAGGGTGGCTCTTTTCAGCCTTTCATACTGTATTCTCATTAGGTCCAGATGTGTAGTTGCTCTTCTGGGCTATGAGGACTATTCCGTTGCTTGTAGCGGAGAGGCAGTAGGATCCGCAATATCTTTTAGTTAGGCAGAGACATCCTAATCTTACAAATGTCGTCTAAATAATTCAGTCCAAGTTTAAGTCTAAATCAGCTATTTATTTTGCTTCTAGCCACTGCTTAAAAATTGGTGCAACAACTACAACTGCTAACAACAACTGTTTTAGACAATACAGTTACTCAAAACTAACAGTTACTCAAAACTGAAGTTAACCCCTCCAGTACTGTTGGATTTGCACCCTGTACCTATAATGGGCACAGGGTGATTTAGCATAATGCCCAAATCCATAATCCGTAGGGAGGTTGACAGAGGGGTCTGTCACAATGTTGTTGGTCATTTGAAATTTCATCAACTTAATGAGAAGTTTTAAAAGACCTTTTACGTTTATTAGAAGGTGGAAATGCAGACAAAGCCTTCTGGATTGAATCAGAAACAAATTCTTTAAAATTCATAGGTATATCATGTACATTAGAAGTTGAAGGAACTACAACTGGCAATGTACTATTACTGATGGACACACTATCTGCATATAAAAGTTTATCATGAAAACTATTACAAATGACATTCAGTGAAATAATTTCCACAATCTTACAACAAATGCACTTAGCTTTGGTAGAACCGATGTCAGGCAGCAATGTTCCAGCAGAAACTTCTGAGGTAGGATCAGATTGAGACATCTTGCAAAATGTAAAAGAAAAAACAACATATAAAGCAAAATGATCAATTTCCTTATATGACAGTTTCAGGAATGGGAATAAATGCAAATAGCATAGCCCTCTGATAGAGAAAAAGGCAAGAGGCAAACATCAATGGGGTATTAAAATAATGAAAAATTTTGGCGCTAAGTATGACGCACAATGTAACCTAAAACTTTTTTGGCACCTTAATAAAGAATTAAAATAGAAAAAAAAAATATAACTTTTTTGGCACCAATAATAACCGGAAATGACACACTCCCGTCACTAATGACGCAACCGTGTGTAAGGCTTCGGCGTCAACTATGATGCCGGAAATGACGAAGTTGCATCATAGACGTATTTTTCGCACACCAAAAAAATTCTCGCGCCAAGAATGATGCAATAAAGTTTAGCATTAGGCCCGCAATTTGCAAGAAGTAGTCAATTGAAAAAAAGACTAAACCCCCGGTAAGAAATTTTTTTCTTAAAAAATGTTAATATTCCCCAAAAATGAAACTGACGGTCTGCAGAAGGAAATATATGAACCTGACTCATGGCAAATATAAGTACAATACATATATTTAGAACTTTATATAAATGCATAAAGTGCCAAACCATAGCTGAGGTGTCTTAAGTAAAAAAAAACATACTTACCAAAAGACACCCATCCACATATAGCAGACAGCCAAACCAGTACTGAAACAGTTATCAGTAGAGGTAATGGTAAATCGATCTGAAAAGGGAGGTAGGAGATGAATCTCTATGACCGATAACAGAGAACCTATGAAATAGACCCCCGTTAGGGAACTCAATGTATTCAATAAGTGATACTCCCTTCACGTCCCTCTGACATTCGCTGTACTCTGAGAGGAATCGGGCTTCAACAATGCTGAGAAGCGCATATCAACGTAGAAATCTTAGCACAAAGTTACTTCACCATCTCCATAGGAGGCAAGGTTTGTAAAACTGAATTGTGGGTGTGGTGAGGGGTGTATTTATAGGCATTTTGAGGTTTGGGAAACTTTGCTCCTCCTGGTAGGATTGTATATCCCATACGTCACTAGCTCATGGACTCTTGCCAATTACATGAAAGAAACTAACATTTAAACCTAACACCCTAACATAAACCCCAAGTCCAATCATTAATAATCTGCTGCCGCCGCCAACTAAATAAATCTATTAAGCTCTAATCTGTCGCACCCAATATCGCCGCCACTATACTAAAGCTTTTAACCCCTATTCCCTCACACCCCAAACATCTCCCACACTATAATAAATCTATTAACCCCTATTCCGCCGCTCCCCGACATCGCTGCCACTAAATAAACCTATTAACCCCTAAACATCTGGCCTCCCACATCACTTCCACTAAATAAACCTATTAACCCCTAAACCGCCAGCCCCTCACATCGCAACAACCTAAATTAAACTAATAACCCCTAAATCTAACCCTAACCCTAAACCTTACCCTAAACCTAACACCCCCTAACTTTAACATAATTAAAATAGAGCTAAATTAAAGTTACAATTATTAACTAAATAATTCCTATTTAAAGCTAAATACAAACTTACCTGTGAAATAAAACCTAAGCTAGCTACAATATAACTAATAGTTATATTGTAGCTAGCTTAGGTTTTATTTTACAGGTAAGTTTGTATTTATTTTAACTATGTAGACTACGGTAGTTAGTAAATAGTTAACTATCTAATAATTACCTAGTTAAAATAAATACAAACTTACCTGTGAAATAAAACCTGAGCTACCTTACACTAAAACCTAACATTACAAAAAATAAAAAACACTAAAATTACAAAAAATAAAGAAACCTACTATTACAAACAATAACAAACGAAATTATCCAAAATAATAAATAATATTCCTATTCTAATACCCTTTTAAAAAAATAAAAAACCCACCCCAAAATAAAAAACCCTAATCTATAATAAACTAACAAGGGCCCTAAAGTTAACAGCTCTTTTCCTACAAAAGAAAACAAACACCCCCTAACAGTATACAAACCCTCACCCCCCAACACACACAAAATAAAAATAAAGTAAAACCTAATCTACCCATTGCCCTGAAAAGGGCATTTTTATGGGCATTGCCCTTAAAAGGGCATTCAGATCTTTTATGAACTGCTCAAGCCCTAATCTAAAAATAAAAACCCACCCCAAAATGAAAAAAAAAAAAAACCATTACACAAAATAACAAACGAATTATACAAAATAATAAAAATGATTCCTATTCTAATACCCATTTTTTTTTAAAAACACCCCAAAATAAAAGAAACCTAATCTAGAATAAACTACCAATAGCCCTTAAAATGGCCTTTTGCAGGGCATTGCCCTAAAGTTATCAGCTCTTTTTCTGAAAATACAAAAACCCACTAACATTACAAACTCCCACCCCCCCAAACCCACAAAATAAAAAAAAACTATCTAAAAAATCTAATCTACCCATTGCCCTGAAAAGGGCATTTGTATGGGCAATGCCCTGAAAATGGCATTCAGCTCTTTTGCTGCCCTTAAAGGGGCATTCAGCTCTTTTAAGAGTTCCCACTATAATCTAAAAAAAAACCTAACACTAACCCCTCTTTAGGTACTCACAGTTGTTGAAAGAGCTTCATCCCGCAGGCTCCATCTTCATCCAGACGGCTCCATCTTCATCCATCGCAGGACCGGAATCTTCTTCATCCCTGCGGAGGCGGAGCAGTGATGCACGGAGGCGGAGGTCCAGGCGAAGGTCCAAGGCGGAGGTCCATCGATCCGACGTGGAGGTCCTTTTCATGTGATCGTCCACCGCACACTGAGGATTGAAATGCAAGGTACCACTTTTATACTGGGGGTACCATTGCATTCCTATTGGATGAAAAAAATTGAATCTGCCAATAGTAATTAGGGCTGCTAAAATCCTATTGGCTATTCAAATCAGCCAATAGGATTTAAGCAGCTCTCATTCTGTTGGCTGATTTGAATCCGCCTCCGCAGGGATGAAGAAGATGGCGGTCCGGCAATGGATGAAGATGGAGCCGCCTGGATGAAGGCCTCTCGTCGATTGGATGTCCGGACTTCAGGAACTGTAAGTAGATCTTCAGGGGTTAGTGCTAGGATTTTTTAAACTTTTTTGGGGTGTTTTTTTTTTTACGGTTTACGTTTTTTTTACGGTTTGGGCTTTTCTTAAAAGAGCTAAATGCCCTTTTAAGGGCAATGCCCATACAAATGCCCTTTTAAGGGCAATGCCCATACAAATGCCCTTTTCAGGGCAATGGGTATCTTAGGATTTTGTTAGTTAGGTTTTTTATTTATTTTTTTATTTTGGGGGGTTGGTTGGGTGGTGGGTTTTACTGTTGAGGGGGTCTTTGTATTTTTTTTTACAGGTAAAAGAGCTGTTTAACTTAGGGCAATGCCATACAAAAGGCCCTTTTAAGGGCTATTAGGTGTTTATTGTAGGCTAGGGTTTTTTTTACTTTGGGAGGGCTTTTTTATTTTTTATAGGGCTATTAGATTAGGTGTAATTCTTTTTTATTTTTGATAATTTTGTTTTTTATTTATCGTAATTTAGTGTTTGTTATTTTTCGTAATTTAGTAATTTTTTTGTAATTAGATATTTTGTAATTTTTATAGAAGTTTTAGGATTTTTTTAATGAGTATTTTAGTTTTCTTTAATTGGTAGTTAGTTTAATTTTAGTTAATAGTTATATTAGTTTGATTGTTAGTTTAAACTTAGTTTTTTTAATTTGACAGGTAAGTTTTAATTTAATTTAAGATATGGAAATTGTAAATGTAATATAAAGTTAGGGGGGCGTTAGGTTTACGGGTTACTAGTTTAAATTAGTTTATTGTGATGTGGGGGGCTTTCAGTTTAGGATTTAATAGTTTAATTTAGTATATTTAATTGTGGGGGCTTCCAGTTTAGGGGTTAATAGTTTAATTTAATATATTTTGTTGTGGGGGCTTACGGTTTCGGGGTTAATAGGTTTATTATAGTGGTGGTGGTGTCGGGGAACGGCGGAATAGGGGTTAATATCTTTATTATAGTGTGGGCGATGTTGGGGTACGGGGAATAGGGGTTAATAACTTTAGTATAGTGGCGGCGATGTCGGGGGCGGTGGAATAGGGGTTAATACATTTTATTAGTGGCGGCGATGTCGGGAGCGGCAGATTAGGGGTTAATAACTTTAATATAGTGTTTGTGATGCGGGAGGGTCTCGGTTTAGGGGTGTTAGTGTACTTTGTAACACTTTAGTTATGAGTTTTATGTAACTGTTTTGTAGCGTAAAACTCATAACTACTGCTCTCAGATTGAGAAACAGATCTTAACGGTATAGGCTGGAACACAAGCTTTTTAGCCTCACCGCAACACTCGTAATGGCTGTGCTATGGAATTCCCATTTAAAAAAAAATTATTTTTACGAGTGCGGGACTCACGTCGCGTTACAGGCTAAAAGGCTTGAAGTACAGCTATACCAACAAGACTCGTAATGGCTGCGGTGCTGTTTTAAAACCCGAACGCAAAACTTGTAATCTAATCTAATGTAATATTAGAAGGCAGAAATCCAGACAGTAATGATTACAAGTGGTGCGCTATTTAGCGCTTTTGCTCGCGCAAACAAACAGTGCCAGAAGTAAACTTTTAATACGGCCATGTTAGAGTGTGCATTACAAGTTGAAAGTAAAATGTTTGTGTGCAATTGAAAGCTGATGAGCGCTAACTTCAGGATTTCGGATATCGCGACCTCGCTAACTTCTTCTCCCCATAGACTTCAATGAAAAGCACAGCCTGGGAGAAACCTAAAAATGACTTACGCGCTAACCCAACAAGAGTTAAACCTACTGCGCTAACCTGAAGGTAGTTATTCATATTTTGCATTCCAATGTTTTTCACATAGAACAAAAATATTCTATTTATTTTTAAATAGATATTTCTATGTACAGTATAATCTATTTTGTGTAAATATATAAATAAACATATATATATAATATTTACAGTAAATACACAGTAAGAGTAAAAAACATGATAAAATATTAAAATTGAATTAAAATTGTGTTTCTTATTTTCAGGTATTTAAGTGGAAATGACTTATGTATATATGTGTATCCATGTGCATATATGCGTTTATGTGTATAAATATGTATTTATATACATACTGAATATACACTGTACATATATACATACATACACATACAGTATATACATAATTACACATGTACAGTATACACAATTACACATATATATATATATATAAGTATACATATATACATAAATACACATATACATAAATACACATATATACATAATTACACATATACAGTATACATAATTACACATATATACATAAATACACATATATACATAAATACACATATACATAATTACACATATATACATAAATACACATATATACATAATTACACATATACAGTACAGGTGGCCCTCGGTTTACAACGGTTCAATTTGCACTGTTTCAGAATAACAATTTTTTTCAGTCATGTGACTGCTATTGAAAAGCATTGAGAAGCAGTGCATTGATTAAAATAGCCAGGAGGTAGAGCTGTCCGCTTGTGTTGCAGCAAAGATATGCAACACAAGCAAGCTGAAATTAATCAGTGTAACCAGACCTGAGCTATTGAGCAGCTTTCAAAGGAACAAGATCTTCCTGCCTATAAATTTGTCCTTACTGGAATGCATAGAATAGCTGCAGACCCAATATTATCTAAAATCTTAACAATGGAGAGCACTAAAGTAAAGTCTGTGTTGTGTGATTATTTTATTTGGTTTATAATGCTGTTAGCAAATGTTTTTGTTCATTAAATTTAGTTTAACTATATATTCTGTGTTGTGTGATTATTTTATTAGGTTTATAATGCTGTTTAGCATTTAAAGTCTTCATTTCAGAGCTTTAAAAGTAATGTATTAGATGTTACTTATGACAATTTTGAGAGGGGCCTGGAACCTAACCCCCTCACTTCCCATTGACTTACATTATAAACTGGGTTTCAATTTACAACGGTTTCTATTTACAACCATTCCTTCTGGAACCTAACCCCAGCGTAAACTGAGGTCTATCTGTATACATAAATACACATATACATAAATACACATATATACATAATTACACATATACAGTATACATAATTACACATATATACATAAGTACACATATATACATAAATACACATATACAGTATACATAATTACATATATATACATAAGTACACATATATACATAAATACACATATACATAAATACACATATATACATAATTACACATATACAGTTTACATAATTACACATATATACATAAATACACATATATACATAAATACACATATACATAAATACACATATATACATAATTACACATATACAGTTTACATAATTACACATATATACATAAATACACATATATACATAAATACACATATACATAATTACACATATACAGTATACATAATTACATATATATACATAAATACACATATATACATAATTACACATATACATAAATACACATATATACATAATTACACATATACAGTATACATAATTACATATATATACATAAATACACATTTCAAAAAGAAAATAATTGTGTTCAAGAAGGAAATGTGTTACTCTTAATACCAATTCTATGGTTTGGAAATCAAAATCCCAATGTAGTTCAAAAAATGTCTTAGTGCTTTTCTTACGAATACTACAATACAGTTGCACTTCCTTATCTTATCACCTCTGTTGAGGCCAGTTAAGGACAGATATGTAGCAGAGTTAGGCTTGTAATGTCTACAGAGTGAACTCCCTTATCTTTTCACCTCTGCTGAGACCAGTTAGTGACAGATATGTAGCAGGATTAGGCACTTGTACCTCTCAGTGTGCGCATATACCAAGCTGACCATGTTTGCCTGGCATCTCAGGGGTTAATATGAGGCCCTACCTGTGGCACCACTTATTCAGTGTCTGTATCTCTGGTACCTGCTATCTGCCTCCCCCAATTACTGCACTAAACCTTCTGACAAGTTTAATATGTCTCTCGGCTGGGGAATTACTGCTCATTTGTGGTGGCCTCAGAATTAGCCCGAATCACGCAGAAATCCCAGATTCTGATGTAAATTAGTGACCTATTTCTGCCCCTGCTGCCAAGATCTAAGTGCCAGGAACAATATGTGTCGTACAGATGTTTGTCTGGATTAACCGTAATTCACCATTTTATTTCATTTTACGGTCGTGCCAGCTGAGTATGTGCTAGTGGGGCTGTGCGCAGAAATATATGCAGGCTGAGCGAGAAGAAAACGTGACTGCTTACGAATAACAAGAGGTGCCGCAGTGGAACTGAATCAGAGCACTTGTAGGATATCTGTAATTGCTTTAGGGGGTCAGTATTGCGCAGACTGTGTGTACCACACGACTGAAGGCGACAATTATCGTATTCATCACTGAAAATGTTGTATATAAAAAATTATCTTTGCCATCCGCTGTGTGTGAATTTGTTATCATTTTACTTTTTTTGGGCTATGACAACGGTGCACCCAACTCTAGGCTCGTTTCCATTGAGGTGTTAAAAATGGAGCCGTAAGCTACCGAAGTTGCCGACAGCTAAAAAGTAATTTTAGTATCAGGCTTCCATTAAAATATTTTGCTCATTGTGTGCAGTCGCTTTTTGTCATGGAGGTGTAAGTTCACGTTGTATTAACGCTTCAATCCGACGTCGTATTTCTCGAAAATCTCGCCATAACAACCCGAGCTTACACTGTAAAAGTTAGGTTTAATGCCTGCGCCTCCTTACCTGTGATCGACTCTGGAGAGAAAAACACGGGAGTTATCTACGTCACAAAACAAAGGTACATTCAATTTATGAAAAAGAAATGTATTTAAGGAAAAACATTTTTTTTTTTTGGTTTTAATACATTTTTGAATTTATCAATATATTTAATATTTAGTACTGCCCTAGGCACAGACCTAGTTGGGAATTTAGAGATATGTGCTTGATTATATTTTTATATACAAACATATGGATTCTTGTGCAAAACCATTTACGTCTCACTGGAAACAACTGTTTTATGGTTTATAATAAGTTTTCCACTAGCAGGTCTGGTTAACAGGAAATGCAGATTTGTGGCTGTAAAACTGAGACGGAAGCAAAGGATTTAGTAAAAAAAATGAGTGGCGGCCATGTTTGCGCATTATTAATGGATGTAGTATGTTTTTGTTAAAAAGTCAACAGTCGTCATTTCCTTTACCGGATCTAATACAAGAATACGAACAGTCAGGTGATGGTTTACGTAGACCGTTGGTTTACACACCTGTCCCCAGGCCTCCCTAACAGGCTAGATTGTGAGGATATCTGAACTAGAGCACAGATGAAATAATCAGCGGATTAGTAAACATGGTTATTAAAGGGACAGTATACACCATTTTTCACTTAAATGCATGTAACAGACACTAGTATAAAGAAGAATATGTACAGATACTGATCTAAACATCCAGTATAAAACATTTTAAAAACTTACTTAGAAGCTCTCAGTTTAGCACTGGTGATAAGTATAGGCTGGGACACCCAGTGAAAGTGGCTGAGAGGAGATCCCCCTCCCCTGCATATGAAAAGACCCATAACACAAACAATAGCAGCACAAATCTGTAGACCTGGGTCTGCATCTGATACTTTGGGGCTTGGCTAGGAGTCTAAAAATCAGCACAATGTTATTAAAAAAAATAAGCAAAACTATAGATTGTTACAAAAACACTACCAGGTGGGCTGTATAAATATAACATCTACAAAACATGTATGCAAATAAAAATCTAGTGTACAATGTCCCTTTAACCTGCTCTCACTCAAGGTTATCCTGACATTCTGTCCTGTTAGGGATGTCTGAGGACAGGTCTAGTGATGTAGACTATAGGGTACATCTAGTCAGTACTGTGAATATCTGAATCAGTTACTGTTCGCAACAAAATCATCAAAAAGTCAGAATTAAACGTTTATAAATCATCTCATTTTATAAAACTTTCTCATGTACTTGGTATCCTTTATTGAAGAGCATATGTAGGTAGGTTTAGGTGTGTGCATGTGTGTTCAGCAGTGTTTATACAGACTGTATACATTTTATAAACACTCACCAGAGTAAAAGGTTGTTAAACACATAGGAGTTGATCACAATCTCTCGGTTATCCCCTCCGGCTAATTAATTTAGTGAGTTTTTCGAGTGATCACAATGAAAATGGATCTGAGCGTTAAAAGCCGCAGCCGCGAACACTAGAAAAGTTCCTGAAAACACCTTTTTGAGTGTTAAGTATGTGTTATCCCCATTAATCCTTTTACATCCACTGCTTAACCCTACGAATGCCATGATTGCTCAATCACTATATTGTCACTTTTAATATTTTGGAACTTTTTTTTCCCGTTATTTGCTTTTATTAATTTAAAGGCACCTTCTGCTTCAGCGCACATTGGTGCTTCTTCAGGTTAGCGGTAGAGCGAAAGCGAAAACAAGGTTTTGTAGTGCGCCCCATTGAAGTGTGTAAGGAAATTAGAGCGGCTGCGCAGATGTTAGTGCGCCGGAAGCTTCCGCAACAACTTTTTATTTTCAACTTGTAATTGGAGCACAAGAAAAGGAACGCTACCAATTTAATTGTGTGCATACTGGTCAGTATACAGATATATGCACATTACACATCATGCTCTCTGGTCAGCTTACATATATATGCACATTACACATCAGTCTCTCTGGTCAGTATACAGATATATGCACATTACACATCAGTCTCTCTGGTCAGTATACAGATATATGCACATTACACATCAGTCTCTCTGGTCAGTATACAGATATATGCACATTACACATCAGTCTCTCTGGTCAGCTTACATATATATGCACATTACACATCATGGTCTCTGGTCAGTATACAGATATATGCACATTACACATCAGTCTCTCTGGTCAGCTTACATATATATGCACATTACACATCATGTTCTCTGGTCAGCTTACAGATATATGCACATTACACATCAGTCTCTCTGGTCAGCTTACAGATATATGCACATTACACATCATGCTCCCTGGTCAGCTTACAGATATATGCACATTACACATCATGTTCTCTGGTCAGCTTACAGATATATGCACATTACACATCATGTTCTCTGGTCAGCTTACAGATATATGCATTTTACACATCAGTCTCTCTGTTCAGTATACAGATATATGCACATTACACATCATGCTCTCTGGTCAGTATACAGATATATGCACATTACACATCATGTTCTCTGGTCAGTATACAGATATATGCACATTACACATCAGTCTCTCTGGTCAGTATACAGATATATGCACATTAAACATCATGCTCTCTGGTCAGTATACAGATATATGCACATTACACATCATGTTCTCTGGTCAGCTTACAGATATATGCACATTACACATCATGTTCTCTGGTCAGCTTACAGATATATGCACATTACACATCAGTCTCTCTGGTCAGCTTACAGATATATGCACATTACACATCATGCTCCCTGGTCAGCTTACAGATATATGCACATTACACATCATGTTCTCTGGTCAGCTTACAGATATATGCATTTTACACATCAGTCTCTCTGTTCAGTATACAGATATATGCACATTACACATCATGCTCTCTGGTCAGTATACAGATATATGCACATTACACATCATGTTCTCTGGTCAGTATACAGATATATGCACATTACACATCAGTCTCTCTGGTCAGTATACAGATATATGCACATTAAACATCATGCTCTCTGGTCAGTATACAGATATATGCACATTACACATCATGTTCTCTGGTCAGCTTACAGATATATGCACATTACACATCATGTTCTCTGGTCAGCTTACAGATATATGCACATTACACATCATGTTCTCTGGTCAGCTTACAGATATATGCACATTACACATCATGTTCTCTGGTCAGCTTACAGATATATGCACTTTACACATCAGTCTCTCTGGTCAGCTTACAGATATATGCACATTACACATCATGTTCTCTGGTCAGCTTACAGATATATGCACATTACACATCAGTCTCTCTGGTCAGCTTACATATATATGCACATTACACATCATGTTCTCTGGTCAGCTTACAGATATATGCACATTACACATCAGTCTCTCTGGTCAGCTTACATATATATGCACATTACACATCATGTTCTCTGGTCAGTATACCGATATATGCACATTACACATCATGCTCTCTGGTCAGTTACAGATATATGCACATTACACATCATGTTCTTTGGTCAGTATACCGATATATGCACATTACACATCATGTTCTCTGGTCAGCTTACAGATATGTGCACATTACATATCATGTTCTCTGGTCAGTATACAGATATATGCACATTACACATCAGTCTCTCTGGTCAGTATACAGATATATGCACATTACACATCAGTCTCTCTGGTTAGTATACAGATATATGCACATTACACATCATGTTCTCTGGTCAGTATACAGATATATGCACATTACACATCATGCTCTCTGGTCAGTATACAGATATATGCACATTACACATCATGCTCTCTGGTTAGTATACAGATATATGCACATTACACATCATGTTCTCTGGTTAGTATACAGATATATGCACATTACACATCAGTCTCTCTGGTCAGCTTACAGATATATGCACATTACACATCAGTCTCTCTGGTCAGCTTACATATATATGCACATTACACATCATGTTCTCTGGTCAGTATACCGATATATGCACATTACACATCATGCTCTCTGGTCAGTTACAGATATATGCACATTACACATCATGTTCTTTGGTCAGTATACCGATATATGCACATTACACATCATGTTCTCTGGTCAGCTTACAGATATGTGCACATTACATATCATGTTCTCTGGTCAGTATACAGATATATGCACATTACACATCAGTCTCTCTGGTCAGTATACAGATATATGCACATTACACATCAGTCTCTCTGGTTAGTATACAGATATATGCACATTACACATCATGTTCTCTGGTCAGTATACAGATATATGCACATTACACATCATGCTCTCTGGTTAGTATACAGATATATGCACATTACACATCATGTTCTCTGGTTAGTATACAGATATATGCACATTACACATCAGTCTCTCTGGTCAGCTTACAGATATATGCACATTACACATCATGTTATCTGGTCAGCTTACAGATATATGCACATTACACATCATGTTCTCTGGTCAGCTTACAGATATATGCACATTACACATCATGTTCTCTGGTCAGTATACAGATATATGCACATTACACATCATGTTCTCTGGTCAGCTTACATATATATGCACATTACACATCATGTTCTCTGGTCAGTATACCGATATATGCACATTACACATCATGCTCTCTGGTCAGCTTACATATATATGCACATTACACATCATGCTCTCTGGTCAGTATACAGATATATGCACATTACACATCATGTTCTCTGGTCAGTATACAGATATATGCACATTACATATCATGCTCTCTGGTCAGTATACAGATATATGCACATTACACATCATGGGCGCGATCCGATAAAGATCGTAGTTTGCGGTGCAAGCGAGGGAACCCCCGCCGCCCGTAGTTTCAGCTCGCAACTCGAGCTATCCTATATATGGCGCCGTCAGATGCTAAAGTGCCGTAAGTCTGATAAACCAGCGATGTCCAGAAATCTGCGTAAGTACAAATTTCTGGAGTCGCCAGTAACTTACGGCACTTTAGAAACTGCCAACGCCTACAAAACCTGACGAAGTTATAAAATCACCCGTACTGTCTAACACGCCTCCTAAACATAGCCCAACACGTATAACCCTCTATCCGCTATCCCCCCTCACTCTCCTAATAATAAATGTATTAACCCCTAAACCGCCCCTCCCGGACCCCGCCGCCACCTAATAAAATTATTAACCCCTAAACCGCCGCTCCCGGACCCGCCGCCACCTACATTAACTATAATACCCCCTAATGTGAGCTCCTTCCCCGCCGCCATGTACATTAACATCCCCCTAATGTGAGCCCCTTACACCGCCACAAGCTATATTAAAATTATTAACCCCTAATTTAATCCCCCTATACCGCCGCCAACTATATTAAATACATTAACCCCTAATCTAATCCCCCTATACTGCCGGCAGGGCAGTATAGTTAATATAGTTATTATATATATTAACTATATTAACCCTAATTATATTAGGGTTAATACAGTTTATATCGTTATTATATTATATATATATATATATATTAAGTATAATAACCCTATCTAACTAACATCCCTAACTAAATTCTTATTAAAATAAATCTAATTAATATTAATATTATTAATTAAAATATTCCTATTTAAATCTAAATACTTACCTATAAAATAAACCCTAAGATAGCTACAATGTAATTAATAATTACATTGTAGCTATTTTAGGGTTTATATTTATTTTACAGGTAACTTGGTATTTATTTTAACTAGGTACAATAGCTATTAAATAGTTAATAACTATTTAATAGATACCTAGTTAAAATAATTACCAATTTACCTGTAAAATAAATCCTAACCTAAGTTACAAATACACCTACACTATCAATAAATTAAATAAACTACAAATCTCTCAACTAAAATACAATGAAATAAACTAAACTAAATTACAAAAACAAACAAACACTAAATTACAAAAAATAAAAAAAGATTACAAGATTTTTAAGCTAATTACACCTATTCTAAGCCCCCTAATAAAATAATAAAGCCCCCCAAAATAAAAAAAATGTCCCTACCCTATTCTAAAATACAAAAGTTAACAGCTCTATTACTTTACCAGCCCTTAAAAGGGCCTTTTGCAGGGCATGCCCCAAAGAAATCAGCTCTTTTGCCTGTAAAAAAAAAACACAATACCACCCCCCAACATTAAAACCCACCACCCACATACCCCTACTCTAACCCAAACCCCCCTTAAATAAACCTAACACTACCCCCCTGAAGATCTCCCTACCTTGTCTTCACCCAGCCGGGCAGAACTTTTCATCCGATCCGGGCGATGTCTTCAATCAAGCGGCAGAGAAGAAGTCTTCCATCCGGCGATGTCTTCATCCAAGCGGCAAAGAAGAAGTCTTCCATCCGGCGATGTCTTCAATCAAGCGGCAGAGAAGAGGTCCTCCATCGGGGTGAAGTTTTCTTCCAAGCGGCATCTTCAATCTTCTTTCTTCGCTCCTCCGACGCGGAACATCCATCCGGCACGACGACTTCCCGACGAATGAGGTTCCTTTAAATGACGTCATCCAAGATGTCGTCCGTCGAATTCCGATTGGCTGATAGGATTCTATCAGCCAATCGGAATTAAGGTAGAAAAAATCTGATTGGCTTATTGAATCAGCCAATCAGATTCAAGTTCAATCCGATTGGCTGATTGGTTCAGCCAATCGGATTGAACTTGAATCTATTGGATACCAAACTGCGCGGGTTTGGTATACTTGCCTATGGCCCAAAAAACTACAGCCGAAGGCAGAAATATACGAGCGTAACTTCTAGGTTACGCCGTATATAGGATACCAAACCCGCGCAAAATTCGGCGTCACCGGCTTTTGCGGGCGACGCTGCATATCGGATCGAGCCCCATGCTCTCTGGTCAGTATACAGATATATGCACATTACACATCATGCTCTCTGGTCAGTATACAGATATATGCACATTACACATCATGCTCTCTGGTCAGTATACAGATATATGCACATTACACATCATGCTCTCTGGTCAGTATACAGATATATGCACATTACACATCACTCTCTCTGGTCAGCTTACAGATATATGCACATTACACATCATGCTCTCTGGTCAGTATACAGATATATGCACATTACACATCATGTTCTCTGGTCAGTATACAGATATATGCACATTACACATCATGTTCTCTGGTCAGCTTACAGATATATGCACATTACACATGATGTTCTCTGGTCAGTATACAGATATATGCACATTACACATCAGTCTCTCTGGTCAGCCTACATATATATGCACATTACACATCATGCTCTCTGGTCAGTATATAGATATATGCACATTACACATCATGCTCTCTGGTCAGTATACAGATATATGCACATTACACATCATGCTCTCTGGTCAGTATACAGATATATGCACTTTACACATCATGTTCTCTGGTCAGTATACAGATATATGCACATTACACATCATGCTCTCTGGTCAGAATACAGATATATGCACATTACACATCAGTCTCTCTGGTCAGCTTATATATATATGCACATTACACATCATGTTCTCTGGTCAGTATACCGATATATGCACATTACACATCATGCTCTCTGGTCAGTTACAGATATATGCACATTACACATCATGTTCTTTGGTCAGCTTACAGATATATGCACATTACACATCAGTCTCTCTGGTCAGTATACATATATATGCACATTACACATCGTCGTGCCGGATATACGCTGTATATTGGATACCAAACTGCGCGGGTTTGGTATACCTGCCTATGGCCCAAAAAACTAGGGCCGAAGGTAGAGATATATACGAGCGTAACTTCTAGGTTACGCCGTATATAGGATACTAAACCCGCGCAAAATTCGGCGTCACCGGCTTTTGCGGGCGACGCTGCATATCGGATCGGCCCCATGCTCTCTGGTCAGTATACAGATATATGCACATTACACATCATGCTCTCTGGTCAGTATACAGATATATGCACATTACACATCATGCTCTCTGGTCAGTATACATATATATGCACATTACACTTCAGTTTCTCTGGTCAGCTTACAGATATATGCACATTACACATCATGTTCTCTGGTCAGTATACAGATATATGCACATTACACATCAATCTCTCTGGTCAGTATACAGATATATGCACATTACACATCAATCTCTCTGGTCAGTATACAGATATATGCACATTACACATCACTCTCTCTGGTCAGCTTACAGATATATGCACATTACACATCACTCTCTCTGGTCAGTATACAGATATATGCACATTACACATCAATCTCTCTGGTCAGTATACAGATATATGCACATTACACATCACTCTCTCTGGTCAGTTTACAGATATATGCACATTACACATCATGCTCTCTGGTCAGTATACAGATATATGCACATTACACATCAGTCTCTCTGGTCAGTATACAGATATATGCACATTACACATCATGCTCTCTGGTCAGTATACAGATATATGCACATTACACATGATGTTCTCTGGTAAGCTTACATATATATGCACATTACACATCATGTTCTCTGGTCAGTATACCGATATATGCACATTACACATCATGCTCTCTGGTCAGTTGCAGATATATGCACATTACACATTATGTTCTTTGGTCAGCTTACAGATATATGCACATTACACATCAGTTTCTCTGGTCAGCTTACAGATATATGCACATTACACATCATGTTCTCTGGTCAGCTTACAGATATTTGCACATTACACATCAGTCTCTCTGGTTAGTATACAGATATATGCACATTACACATGATGTTCTCTGGTAAGCTTACATATATATGCACATTACACATCATGTTCTCTGGTCAGTATACCGATATATGCACATTACACATCATGCTCTCTGGTCAGTTGCAGATATATGCACATTACACATTATGTTCTTTGGTCAGCTTACAGATATATGCACATTACACATCAGTTTCTCTGGTCAGCTTACAGATATATGCACATTACACATCATGTTCTCTGGTCAGCTTACAGATATTTGCACATTACACATCAGTCTCTCTGGTCAGTATACAGATATATGCACATTACACATCAGTCTCTCTGGTCAGTATACAGATATATGCACATTACACATCACTCTCTCTGGTCAGTTTACAGATATATGCACATTACACATCAATCTCTCTGGTCAGTATACAGATATATGCACATTACACATCACTATCTCTGGTCAGTTTACAGATATATGCACATTACACATCACTCTCTCTGGTCAATATACAGATATATGCACATTACACATCAATCTCTCTGGTCAGTATACAGATATATGCACATTACACATCACTCTCTCTGGTCAGTTTACAGATATATGCACATTACACATCAATCTCTCTGGTCAGTATACAGATATATGCACATTACACATCACTCTCTCTGGTCAGTTTACAGATATATGCACATTACACATCATGCTCTCTGGTCAGTATACAGATATATGCACATTACACATCAGTCTCTCTGGTCATTATACAGATATATGCACATTACACATCATGCTCTCTGGTCAGTATACAGATATATGCACATTACACATCAGTCTCTCTGGTCATTATACAGATATATGCACATTACACATCAGTCTCTCTGGTCAGTATACAGATATATGCACATTACACATGATGTTCTCTGGTCAGCTTCCATATATATGCACATTACACATCATGTTCTCTGGTCAGTATACCGATATATGCACATTACACATCAGTCTCTCTGGTCAGTTACAGATATATGCACATTACACATTATGTTCTTTGGTCAGCTTACAGATATATGCACATTACACATCATGTTCTCTGGTCAGCTTACAGATATTTGCACATTACACATCATGCTCTCTGGTCAGTTACAGATATATGCACATTACACATTATGTTCTTTGGTCAGCTTACAGATATATGCACATTACACATCATGTTCTCTGGTCAGCTTACAGATATTTGCACATTACACATCTTTCTCTCTGGTCAGCTTACAGATATATGCACATTACACATGATGTTCTCTGGTCAGTATACAGATATATGCACATTACACATCATGGTCTCTGGTCAGTATACAGATATATGCACATTACACATCATGTTATCTGGTCAGCTTACAGATATATGCACATTACACATCAGTCTCTCTGATCAGCTTTAATATATATGCATATTACACATCATGGTCTCTGGTCAGTATACCGATATATGCACATTACACATCATGCTCCCTGGTCAGTATACAGATATATGCACATAACACATCAGTCTCTCTGGTCAGCTTACATATATATGCACATTACACATCATGCTCTCTGGTCAGTATACAGATATATGCACATTACACATCATGTTATCTGGTCAGTATACAGATATATGCACATTACACATCATGCTCTCTGGTCAGTATACATATATATGCACATTACACATCAGTTTCTCTGGTCAGCTTACAGATATATGCACATTACACATCATGTTCTCTGGTCAGTATACAGATATATGCACATTACACATCAATCTCTCTGGTCAGTTTACAGATATATGCACATTACACATCAATCTCTCTGGTCAGTATACAGATATATGCACATTACACATCACTCTCTCTGGTCAGTTTACAGATATATGCACATTACACATCATGCTCTCTGGTCAGTTACAGATATATGCACATTACACATTATGTTCTTTGGTCAGCTTACAGATATATGCACATTACACATCATGTTCTCTGGTCAGCTTACAGATATTTGCACATTACACATCATGCTCTCTGGTCAGTTACAGATATATGCACATTACACATTATGTTCTTTGGTCAGCTTACAGATATATGCACATTACACATCATGTTCTCTGGTCAGCTTACAGATATTTGCACATTACACATCTTTCTCTCTGGTCAGCTTACAGATATATGCACATTACACATGATGTTCTCTGGTCAGTATACAGATATATGCACATTACACATCATGGTCTCTGGTCAGTATACAGATATATGCACATTACACATCATGTTATCTGGTCAGCTTACAGATATATGCACATTACACATCAGTCTCTCTGATCAGCTTTAATATATATGCATATTACACATCATGGTCTCTGGTCAGTATACCGATATATGCACATTACACATCATGCTCCCTGGTCAGTATACAGATATATGCACATAACACATCAGTCTCTCTGGTCAGCTTACATATATATGCACATTACACATCATGCTCTCTGGTCAGTATACAGATATATGCACATTACACATCATGTTATCTGGTCAGTATACAGATATATGCACATTACACATCATGCTCTCTGGTCAGTATACATATATATGCACATTACACATCAGTTTCTCTGGTCAGCTTACAGATATATGCACATTACACATCATGTTCTCTGGTCAGTATACAGATATATGCACATTACACATCAATCTCTCTGGTCAGTTTACAGATATATGCACATTACACATCAATCTCTCTGGTCAGTATACAGATATATGCACATTACACATCACTCTCTCTGGTCAGTTTACAGATATATGCACATTACACATCATGCTCTCTGGTCAGTATACAGATATATGCACATTACACATCAGTCTCTCTGGTCAGTATACAGATATATGCACATTACACATCATGCTCTCTGGTCAGTATACAGATATATGCACATTACACATCATGCTCTCTGGTCAGTATACAGATATATGCACATTACACATCAGTCTCTCTGGTCAGTATACAGATATATGCACATTACACATCATGCTCTCTGGTCAGTATACAGATATATGCACATTACACATCATGCTCTCTGGTCAGTATACAGATATATGCACATTACACATCAGTCTCTCTGGTCAGTATACCGATATATGCACATTACACATCATGCTCTCTGGTCAGTTACAGATATATGCACATTACACATTATGTTCTTTGGTCAGCTTACAGATATATGCACATTACACATCATGTTCTCTGGTCAGCTTACAGATATTTGCATTTGCCGTATATAGGATACCAAACCCGCGCAAAATTCGGCGTCACCGGCTTTTGCGGGCGACGCTGCATATCGGATCGGGCCCCATGCTCTCTGGTCAGCTTACAGATATATGCACATTACACATCATGTTCTCTGGTCAGTATACAGATATATGCACGACATTACACATCAATCTCTCTGGTCAGTATACAGATATATGCACATTACACATCACTCTCTCTGGTCAGTTTACAGATATATGCACATTACACATCAATCTCTCTGGTCAGTATACAGATATATGCACATTACACATCACTCTCTCTGGTCAGTTTACAGATATATGCACATTACACATCATGCTCTCTGGTCAGTATACAGATATATGCACATTACACATCACTCTCTCTGGTCAGTATACAGATATATGCACATTACACATCATGCTCTCTGGTCAGTATATAGATATATGCACATTACACATCATGCTCTCTGGTCAGTATATAGATATATGCACATTACACATCATGCTCTCTGGTCAGTATACAGATATATGCACATTACACATCAGTCTCTCTGGTCAGTATACAGATATATGCACATTACACATCATGCTCTCTGGTCAGTATACAGATATATGCACATTACACATGATGTTCTCTGGTCAGCTTACATATATATGCACATTACACATCATGTTCTCTGGTCAGTTACAGATATATGCACATTACACATTATGTTCTTTGGTCAGCTTACAGATATATGCACATTACACATCATGTTCTCTGGTCAGCTTACAGATATTTGCACATTACACATCAATCTCTCTGGTCAGTATACAGATATATGCAAATTACACATCACTCTCTCTGGTCAGTATACAGATATATGCAAATTACACATCACTCTCTCTGGTCAGTATACAGATATATGCACATTACACATCAGTTTCTATGGTCAGCTTACAGATATATGCACATTACACATCATGTTCTCTAGTCAGCTTACAGATATATGCACATTACACATCATGCTCTCTGGTCAGTATACAAATATATGCACATTACACATCACTCTCTCTGGTCAGTTTACAGAAATATGTAAATTACACATCACTCTCTCTGGTCAGTATACAGATATATGCACATTACACATCACTCTCTCTGGTCAGTTTACAGATATATGCACATTACACATCAGTCTCTCTGGTCATTATACAGATATATGCACATTACACATCATGCTCTCTGGTCAGTATACAGATATATGCACATTACACTTGATGTTCTCTGGTCAGCTTCCATATATATGCACATTACACATCATGTTCTCTGGTCAGTATACCGATATATGCACATTACACATCATGCTCTCTGGTCAGTTACAGATATATGCACATTACACATCATATTCTCTGGTCAGCTTACAGATATTTGCACATTACACATCATGTTCTTTAGTCAGCTTACAGATATATGCACATTACACATCATGCTCTCTGGTCAGTTTACAGATATATGCACATTACACATCAATCTCTCTGGTCAGTATACAGATATATGCACATTACACATCATGGTCTCTGGTCAGTATACAGATATATGCACATTACACATCATGTTATCTGGTCAGCTTACAGATATATGCACATTACACATCAGTCTCTCTGATCAGCTTTAATATATATGCATATTACACATCATGGTCTCTGGTCAGTATACCGATATATGCACATTACACATCATGCTCCCTGGTCAGTATACAGATATATGCATATTACACATCAGTCTCTCTGGTCAGCTTACATATATATGCACATTACACATCATGCTCTCTGGTCAGTATACAGATATATGCACATTACACATCATGTTCTCTGGTCAGTATACAGATATATGCACATTACACATCATGCTCTCTGGTCAGTATACAGAATACAGATATATGCACATTACACATCATGCTCTCTGGTCAGTATACAGAATACAGATATATGCACATTACACATCATGCTCTCTGGTCAGTATACAGAATACAGATATATGCACATTACACATCATGTTCTCTGGTCAGGTTACAGATATATGCACGTTACATATCACTACCTCTGGTCAGCTTACAGATATATGCACATTACACATCATGTTCTCTGGTCAGTATACCGATATATGCACATTACACATCATGTTCTCTGGTCAGTATACAGATATATGCACATTACACATCATGTTCTCTGGTCAGTATACAGATATATGCACATTACATATCATGTTCTCTGGTCAGTATACAGATATATGCACATTACACATCATGCTCTCTGGTCAGTATATGTGCATATATCTGTAAGCTTACCAGAGAATATGATGTGTAATGTGCATATATCTGTATATTGACCAGAGAGAGTAATGTGTAATGTGCTGCAAGTTCTATTTATGCACATGTGGTGATTATTGCAGACTCTAGGACTCTGACATTCTCTGCTCTAGACTTTGGGGATCTTCAGTCAGAGGTCCAAAGAGATCCTTGAGACCAGTTTAGGAGAGCACTCAGTTCTGAACCATTAATATTTTTATAAAACAACTGATTTTCTCACTGAGGCATTGGTATTGCTATAAATATTATTGAGCATTGTAGGCAACCTTGAGTTGTTGGGTATAATTAACTTAAGATTCCTTAGCATTATGTCTGGGAGTGCCGGAACGTACAGAGATACAGAAGACCTTGGAGCACTGATTCTTCTCCAGCATGGGATGGTTTCCATGCCAACACAGGACTGTGCATTCATCTCCATGCAAATCAACCTCATCTTGTTAAATAAAGCTTGCTCTTATTTCGTAGCAACAGGTATATCATATCCGGTAATTGTCATGGAGCTTTCGGATTGGCTGAGACGCCAACAACCGCTTCACTTAGTATATATTATTATTAATGGTTACTTATAAAGCGCCAACAGATTCAGCAATGCTATAAAACGTACATTCAGAGGGTACACACAATACACTAACAAGTAGGGTAGGGTGGGTTAAATTTGTGAGGGGGCATCACAGTTACCGTGACAAATTTAACAAGAGGAGAGGAAAACTCCGGTATGAAATAGCCGCTGCTCTGAGATTTAAACCCATATGAAGTATATGGATAAGAAAGAACTCTATTGTGCACCAGTAAACTCTTCCTTGTTTGGATATTATCAGCTATTACTTGTGGCCCTAGGACAAAACCTCTGGAGACGCAGATACACATGGTAGTTAATGTCATTTGATAAACAAGTAGGCTCTGGTCTGCAAGAGAGACCCCAAACAGGATCAGCTTTGTAATTGGATCAAGTTGGACCACAGGGCCCAGGTAGAATTTAGCATTGCATTAATAATCAATCAAACAGGAATTCATTCAGATGCAGGTTTGTCAAGATGTTAGACAGCCTCTGGATAATCATTGGGTCCTGGCACATATGGGCAGTTTTAGGGGTCACTGCTTGACAGCCTTGAGTATACTCAGCAATATGTGCAGAGCTAGGGATCATAACTGGTCCTAGACTGGAGTTGCTAATACAGGTACCAAACCAACAGCTCAGGGACGGTAAGTGTGTCTGCTGCGGGGAATCATTTACAGTTGCTCATAAACGCTTCACTTCTTTAAATCCCTCTTTCTGTGCCCTACAGCATCAGAAGACTTAAATAAAAGTTCATTATGATTTCCCAGCACTCCCTGCACCCCTAGACATTGATCCTTCCCTTCTGTACCTTTAATAAACATAAAGTATTATAAAAAGAAATAAAACCAAACCCCCATTCCTCAGCCTCTATTAATGCAACAGGTCATAAACTGACCCCCTATCTGTGCAGTTTGCCTGCTTAGAGCTGTTTTGTTGAATTTATCTGGAATCTGATTAAATTTTAGTTTTAGGGTTGGATCCTTTTTTCTGATAATGTTGCAGGGTTGGGATTTCCAGACCCCTCTGGTACTACCCTGGTTAGAGGGAGAGGAGATGGCAAAGCAGAAGGTTCTAATCGTGATGTCAAATCTTCCTATTCAGATTTCTCCTAAAAAAGCATCATCCTCCCAGCCTGCACTGGAGCTGATGGTTGCTATGTTGCTATGGCGACTGGCTTGTACTCATCCTACGGTACTCTCTGCAGCCCTATATTTAGCTTCAAATGAACACGCTTTGCTATTCTTTCTTTCCCAAAAATCCCATAGCAACCAAGAGGTTTAAAGCCAAAAAGGGAGGGGTAAACATTAGAATTTTTATGTTCCTTGCTCCCACATAAAGTGAAATTGCTGCAGTGTATGAGGATACAGAGTCTTGTTCTATAATGTGCCCTGTGCCAGCGAGTGGGAGCTTTTGTATGTTGGACTGTGTGCTCATGTGGGTGTAGTGAAAAGCTTCTGTAACTCCAAGTGATGTGTAGGGGAATCTTAACCCTGGGGTAACCCCTTATCTGCCAAACAGCACTGCTACATATCAAATAGCAAATACATGAAAGCTCTCTGGCAGACAAGAGGTTAAAGACAGGGATTTTTTACTTTATTTCAGAGCTGTGCTGTGCCGCCTGTTGGTTGCAGAGTTATGTAATTCTGACATTTTTATGTAGGAAAAATATAAATATGATCTTGGGACAGATGGTCACGGTGGTCAGCCAATTGGAGGCTGCGTCATCATCATTAGATCATAATGTAGCGTCTGATTGGGTGAATCTGCCCATATCTATTTATTCTGCATCTGAGGCTATTAGTACATTTATAGCACAGAAATATTTTATATATCAAATAATGTTCACTAAACTGCTACATCCTGTTCTATGTTATTTATTATATTTAACAGATTCACTAAAGCTCCCTCCAGCCTCACCTGTCCCTATGTTATTCTATGTACCTGATTTACTAAAGCTCCCTCCAGCCTCACCTGTCCCTATCTTATTTTATGTACCTGATTAACTAAAGCTCCCTCCAGCCTCACCTCTTCCTATGTTATTCTATGTACCTGATTCACTTAAGCTCCCTCCAGCCTCACCTGCCCCTATGTTATTATATGTAACAGATTCACTAAAGCTCCCTCCAGCCTCACCTGTCACTATGTTATTTTATGTACCTGATTCACTAAAGCTCCCTCCAGCCTCACCTATCACTATGTTATTATATGTAACAGATTCACTAAACCTCCCTCCAACCTCACCTGTCACTATGTTATTATATGTACCTGATTCACTAAAGCTCCTTCAGCCTCACCTGTCCCTATGTTATTATATGTACCTGATTCACTAAAGCTCCCTTCAGCCTCACCTGTTCTATGTTATTCTATGTACCTGATTTACTAAAGCTCCCTCCAGCCTCACCTGTCCCTATGTTATTATATGTATCTGATTTACTAAAGCTCCCTCCAGCTTCACCTGTCCCTATGTTATTCTATGTACCTGATTCACTAAACCTCCCTCCAGCCTCACCTGTCCCTATGTTATTATATGTACCTGATTTACTAAAGCTCCCTCCAGCCTCACCTGTCCTATGTTATTCTATGTACCTGATTCACTAAAGCTCCCTCCAGCCTCACCTGTCCCTATGTTATTCTATGTACCTGATTCACTAAATCTCCCTCCAGCCTCACCTGTCCCTATGTTATTCTATGTACCTGATTCACTAAATCTCCCTCCAGCCTCACCTGTCCCTATGTTATTATATGTACCTGATTTACTAAAGCTCCCTCCAGCCTCACCTGTCCTATGTTATTCTATGTACCTGATTCACTAAAGCTCCCTCCAGCCTCACCTGTCCCTATGTTATTATATGTACCTGATTCACTAAACCTCCCTGCAGCGTCACCTGTTCCTATGTTATTCTATGTATCTGATTCACTAAAGCTCCCTCCAGCCTCACCTGTCCCTATGTTATTCTATGTATCTGATTCACTAAACCCCCTCCAGCCTCACCTGTCCCTATGTTATTCTATGTACCTGATTCACTAAAGCTCCTTCCAGCCATACCAGTCCCTATGTTATTCTATGTACCTGATTCACTAAAGCTCCCTGCAGCCTCACCTGTCCCTATGTTATTTTATGTACCTGATTCACTAAAGCTCCCTCCAGCCTCACCTGTCCCTATGTTATTATATGTACCTGATTCACTAAAGCTCCTCCAGCCTCGCCTGTCCCTATGTTATTCTATGTACCTGATTCACAAAAGCTCCCTCCAGCCTCACCTGTCCTATGTTATTATATGTATCTGATTCACTAAAGCTCCCTTTAACCTCACCTGTTCCTATGTTATCCTATGTACCTGATTCACTAAATCTCCCTCCAGCCTCACCTGTCCCTATGTTATTATATGTACCTGATTCACTAAAGCTCCTCCAGCCTCACCTGTCCCTATGTTATTCTATGTACCTGATTCACTAAAGCTGCCTCCAGCCTCACCTGTCCTATGTTATTATATGTATCTGATCCACTAAAGCTACCTGCAACCTCACCTGTTCCTATGTTATTCTATGTACCTGATTCACTAAATCTCCCTCCAGCCTCACCTGTCCCTATGTTATTCTATGTACCTAATTCACTAAAGCCTCCAGCCTCACTTATCCCTATGTTATTCTATGTACCTGATTCACTAAAGCTCCCTCTAGCCTCACCTGTCCCTATGTTATTCTATGTACCTGATTCACTAAACCTCCCTCCAGCCTCACCTGTCCCTATGTTATTCTATGTATCTGATTCACTAAAGCTCCCTGCAGCCTCACCTGTACCAATGTTAGTCTATGTACCTGATTCACTAAAGCTCCATCCAGCCTCACCTGTCCCTATGTTATTCTATATACCTGATTCACTAAAGCTCCTTCCAGCCTCACCTGTCCCTATGTTATTCTATGTACCTGATTCACTAAAGGTCCTCCAGCCTCACCTGTCCCTATGTTATTCTATGTAGCTGATTCACTAAAGCTCCCTCCAGCCTCACCTGTCCCTATGTTATTTTATGTACCTAATACACGAAATCTCCCTCCAGCCTCACCTATCCCTATGTTATTTTATGTACCTGATTTACGAAATCTCCCTCCAGCCTCACCTGTCCCTATGTTATTATTTGTAGCTGATTCACTAAACCTCCTCCAGCCTCACCTGTCCCTATGTTATTCTATGTACCTGATTCATGAAATCTCCCTCCAGCCTCACCTGTCCCTATGTTATTCTATGTACCTGATTCACTAAAGCTCCCTCCATCCTCACCTGTCCCTATGGTATTCTATGTACCTGATTCACTAAAGGTCCTCCAGCCTCACCTGTCCCTATGTTATTCTATGTACCTGATTCACTAAAATTCCCTCCAGCCTCACCTGTCCCTATGTTATTCTATGTACCTGATTCACTAAAGCTCCCTCTAGCCTCACCTGTCCCTATTTTATTCTATGTATCTGATTCACTAAAGCTCCCTGCAGCCTCATCTGTTCCTATGTTATTCTATGTACCTGATTCACTAAAGCTCCCTCCAGTCTCACCTGTCCCTATGTTATTCTATGTACCTGATTCACTAAACCTCCCTCCAGCCTCTCCTGTCCTTATGTTATTGTATGTACCTGATTCACTAAAGCTCCCTCCAGCCTCACCTGTCCCTATGTTATTCTATGTAACAGATTCACTAAAGCTCCCTCCAGCCTCCCCTGTCCCTATGTTATTATATGTAACAGATTCACTAAAGCTCCCTCCAACCTCACCTGTCCCTATGTTATTCTATGTATCTGATTCACTAAAGCTCCCTCCAGCCTCACCTGTCCCTATGTTATTCTATGTAACTAATTCACTAAAGCTCAATCCAGCCTCATCTGTCCCTATGTTATTATATGTAACAGATTCACTAAAGCTCCATCTAGCCTCACCTGTCCCTATGTTATTATATGTAACAGATTCACTAAAGCTCCATCCAGCCTCACCTGCCCCTATGTTATTATATGTAACAGATTCATTAAAGCTCCATCCAGCCTCACCTGTCCCTATGTTATTATATGTAACAGATTCACTAAAGCTCCCTCCAGCCTCAACTGTCCCTATGTTATTCTATGTAACTAATTCACTAAAGCTCCCTCCAGCCTCACCTGTCCCTATGTTATACTATGTACCTGATTCACTAAAGATCCCTCCAGCCTCACCTGTCCCTATGTTATTTTATGTACCTGATTCACTAAATCTCCCTCCAGCCTCACCTGTCCCTATGTTATTATATGTACCTGAATCACTAAAGCTCCTCCAGCCTCACCTGTCCTTATGTTATTCTATGTACCTGATTCACTAAAGCTGCCTCCAGCCTCACCTGTCCTATGTTATTATATGTATCTGATTCACTAAAGCTCCCTGCAACCTCACCTGTTCCTATGTTATTCTATGTACCTGATTCACTAAATCTCCCTCCAGCCTCACCTGTCCCTATGTTATTTTATGTAGCTGATTCACTAAATCTCCCTCCAGCCTCACCTGTCCCTATGTTATTATATGTACCTGATTCACTAAAGCTCCTCCAGCCTCACCTGTCCCTATGTTATTCTATGTACCTGATTCACTAAAGCTCCCTCCAGCCTCACCTGTCCTTATGTTATTCTATGTACCTGATTCACTAAAGCTGCCTCCAGCCTCACCTGTCCTATGTTATTATATGTATCTGATTCACTAAAGCCCCCTGCAACCTCACCTGTTCCTATGTTATTCTATGTACCTGATTCACTAAATCTCCCTCCAGCCTCACCTGTCCCTATGTAATTCTCTGTACCTGATTCACTAAAGCTCCCTCCAGTCTCACCTGTCCCTATGTTATTCTATGTACCTGATTCACTAAACCTCCATCCAGCCTCTCCTGTCCTTATGTTATTGTATGTACCTGATTCACTAAAGCTCCCTCCAGCCTCACCTGTCCCTATGTTATTCTATGTAACAGATTCACTAAAGCTCCCTCCAGCCTCCCCTGTCCCTATGTTATTATATGTAACAGATTCACTAAAGCTCCCTCCAACCTCACCTGTCCCTATGTTATTCTATGTATCTGATTCACTAAAGCTCAATCCAGCCTCACCTGTCCCTATGTTATTCTATGTAACTAATTCACTAAAGCTCAATCCAGCCTCATCTGTCCCTATGTTATTATATGTACCTGATTCACTAAAGCTCCCTCCAACTTCACCTGTCCCTATGTTATTCTATGTATCTCATTCACTAAAGCTCCCTCCAGCCTCACCTGTCCCTATGTTATTCTATGTAACTAATTCACTAAAGCTCAATCCAGCACCTGTCCCTATGTAATTCTATGTACCTGATTCACTAAAGCTCCCTCCAGTCTCACCTGTCCCTATGTTATTCTATGTACCTGATTCACTAAACCTCCCTCCAGCCTCTCCTGTCCTTATGTTATTGTATGTACCTGATTCACTAACGCTCCATCCAGCCTCACCTGTCCCTATGTTATTCTATGTAACAGATTCACTAAAGCTCCCTCCAGCTTCCCCTGTCCCTATGTTATTATATGTAACAGATTCACTAATGCTCCCTCCAACCTCACCTGTCCCTATGTTATTCTATGTAACTTATTCACTAAAGCTCAATCCAGCCTCATCTGTCCCTATGTTATTATATGTAACAGATTCACTAAAGCTCCATCCAGCCTCACCTGTCCCTATGTTATTATATGTAACAGATTCACTAAAGCTCCATCCAGCCTCACCTGCCCCTATGTTATTATATGTAACAGATTCATTAAAGCTCCATCCAGCCTCACCTGTCCCTATGTTATTATATGTAACAGATTCACTAAAGCTCCTTCCAGCCTCAACTGTCCCTATGTTATTCTATGTAACTAATTCACTAAAGCTCCCTCCAGCCTCACCTGTCCCTATGTTATACTATGTACCTGATTCACTAAAGATCCCTGCAGCCTCACCTGTCCCTATGTTATTCTATGTATCTGATTCACTAAAGCTCCTTCCAGCATCACCAGTCCCTATGTTATTCTATGTACCTGATTCACTAAAGCTCCCTCCAGCCTCACCTGTCCCTATGTTATTTTATGTACCTGATTCATAAAATCTCCCTCCAGCCTCACCTGTCCTTATGTTATTCTATGTACCTGATTCACTAAAGCTGCCTCCAGCCTCACCTGTCCTATGTTATTATATGTATCTGATTCACTAAAGCTCCCTGCAACCTCACCTGTTCCTATGTTATTCTATGTACCTGATTCACTAAATCTCCCTCCAGCCTCACCTGTCCCTATGTAATTCTATGTACCTGATTCACTAAAGCTCCCTCTAGTCTCAACTGTCCCTATGTAATTCTATGTACCTGATTCACTAAAGCTCCCTCCAGCCTCACCTGTCCCTATGTAATTCTATGTACCTGATTCACTAAAGCTCCCTCCAGTCTCACCTGTCCCTATGTTATTGTATGTACCTGATTCACTAAAGCTCCCTCCAGTCTCACCTGTCCCTATGTAATTCTATGTACCTGATTCACTAAAGCTCCCTCCAGCCTCACCTGTCCCTATGTAATTCTATGTACCTGATTCACTAAAGCTCCCTCCAGTCTCACCTGTCCCTATGTTATTGTATGTACCTGATTCACTAAAGCTCCCTCCAGCCTCACCTGTCCCTATGTTATTCTATGTAACAGATTCACTAAAGCTCCCTCCAGCCTCCCCTGTCCCTATGTTATTATATGTAACAGATTCACTAAAGCTCCCTCCAACCTCACCTGTCCCTATGTTATTCTATGTAACTAATTCACTAAAGCTCAATCCAGCCTCATCTGTCCCTATGTTATTATATGTAACAGATTCACTAAAGCTCCATCTAGCCTCATCTGTCCCTATGTTATTATATGTAACAGATTCACTAAAGCTCCATCCAGCCTCACCTGCCCCTATGTTATTATATGTAACAGATTCATTAAAGCTCCATCCAGCCTCACCTGTCCCTATGTTATTATATGTAACAGATTCACTAAAGCTCCCTCCAGCCTCAACTGTCCCTATGTTATTCTATGTAACTAATTCACTAAAGCTCCTTCCAGCCTCACCAGTCCCTATGTAATTCTATGTACCTGATTCACTAAAGCTCCCTCCAGCCTCACCTGTCCCTATGTAATTCTATGTACCTGATTCACTAAAGCTCCCTCCAGTCTCACCTGTCCCTATGTTATTGTATGTACCTGATTCACTAAAGCTCCCTCCAGCCTCACCTGTCCCTATGTTATTCTATGTAACAGATTCACTAAAGCTCCCTCCAGCCTCCCCTGTCCCTATGTTATTATATGTATCTGATTCACTAAAGCTCCCTCCAGCCTCACCTGTCCCTATGTTATTCTATGTAACTAATTCACTAAAGCTCAATCCAGCCTCATCTGTCCCTATGTTATTATATTTAACAGATTCACTAAAGCTCCATCTAGCCTCACCTGTCCCTATGTTATTATATGTAACAGATTCACTAAAGCTCCATCCAGCCTCACCTGCCCCTATGTTATTATATGTAACAGATTCATTAAAGCTCCATCCAGCCTCACCTGTCCCTATGTTATTATATGTAACAGATTCACTAAAGCTCCCTCCAGCCTCAACTGTCCCTATGTTATTCTATGTAACTAATTCACTAAAGCTCCTTCCAGCCTCACCAGTCCCTATGTTATTCTATGTACCTAATTCACTAAAGCTCCCTCCAGCCTCACCTGTCCCTATGTTATTTTATGTACCTGATTCACTAAATCTCCCTCCAGCCTCACCTGTCCCTCTGTTATTATATGTACCTGAATCACTAAAGCTCCTCCAGCCTCACCTGTCCTTATGTTATTCTATGTACCTGATTCACTAAAGCTGCCTCCAGCCTCACCTGTCCTATGTTATTATATGTATCTGATTCACTAAAGCTCCCTGCAACCTCACCTGTTCCTATGTTATTCTATGTACCTGATTCACTAAATCTCCCTCCAGCCTCACCTGTCCCTATGTAATTCTATGTACCTGATTCACTAAAGCTCCCTCCAGCCTCACCTGTCCTTATGTTTTTCTATGTACCTGATTCACTAAAGCTCCTCCAGCCTCACCTGTCTCTATGTTATTCTATGTACCTGATTCACTAAAGCTCCCTCCAGCCTCACCTGTCCTTATGTTATTCTATGTACCTGATTCACTAAAGCTGACTCCAGCCTCACCTGTCCTATGTTATTATATGTATCTGATTCACTAAAGCTCCCTGCAACCTCACCTGTTCCTATGTTATTCTATGTACCTGATTCACTAAATCTCCCTCCAGCCTCACCTGTCCCTATGTAATTCTATGTACCTGATTCACTAAAGCTCCCTCCAGTCTCACCTGTCCCTATGTTATTCTATGTACCTGATTCACTAAACCTCCCTCCAGCCTCTCCTGTCCTTATGTTATTGTATGTACCTGATTCACTAAAGCTCCCTCCAGCCTCACCTGTCCCTATGTTATTCTATGTAACAGATTCACTAAAGCTCCCTCCAGCCTCCCCTGTCCCTATGTTATTATATGTAACAGATTCACTAAAGCTCCCTCCAACCTCACCTGTCCCTATGTTATTCTATGTATCTGATTCACTAAAGCTCCCTCCAGCCTCACCTGTCCCTATGTTATTCTATGTAACTAATTCACTAAAGCTCAATCCAGCCTCATATGTCCCTATGTTATTATATGTACCTGATTCACTAAAGCTCCCTCCAACCTCACCTGTCCCTATGTTATTCTATGTATCTGATTCACTAAAGCTCCCTCCAGCCTCACCTGTCCCTATGTTATTCTATGTAACTAATTCACTAAAGCTCAATCCAGCCTCACCTGTCCCTATGTAATTCTATGTACCTGATTCACTAAAGCTCCCTCCAGTCTCACCTGTCCCTATGTTATTCTATGTACCTGATTCACTAAACCTCCCTCCAGCCTCTCCTGTCCTTATGTTATTCTATGTACCTGATTCACTAAAGCTCCCTCCAGCCTCACCTGTCCCTATGTTATTCTATGTAACAGATTCACTAAAGCTCCCTCCAGCCTCCCCTGTCCCTATGTTATTATATGTAACAGATTCACTAAAGCTCCCTCCAACCTCACCTGTCCCTATGTTATTCTATGTATCTGATTCACTAAAGCTCCCTCCAGCCTCACCTGTCCCTATGTTATTCTATGTAACTAATTCACTAAAGCTCAATCCAGCCTCATCTGTCCCTATGTTATTATATGTAACAGATTCACTAAAGCTCCATCTAGCCTCACCTGTCCCTATGTTATTATATGTAACAGATTCACTAAAGCTCCATCCAGCCTCACCTGCCCCTATGTTATTATATGTAACAAATTCATTAAAGCTCCATCCAGCCTCACCTGTCCCTATGTTATTATATGTAACAGATTCACTAAAGCTCCCTCCAGCCTCAACTGTCCCTATGTTATTCTATGTAACTAATTCACTAAAGCTCCCTCCAGCCTCACCTGTCCCTATGTTATACTATGTACCTGATTCACTAAAGATCCCTGCAGCCTCACCTGTCCCTATGTTATTCTATGTATCTGATTCACTAAAGCTCCTTCCAGCCTCACCAGTCCCTATGTTATTCTATGTACGTGATTCACTAAAGCTCCCTGCAACCTCACCTGTTCCTATGTTATTCTATGTACCTGATTCACTAAATCTCCCTCCAGCCTCACCTGTCCCTATGTAATTCTATGTACCTGTTTCACTAAAGCTCCCTCCAGCCTCACCTGTCCCTATGTTATTTTATGTACCTGATTCACTAAATCTCCCTCCAGCCTCACCTGTCCCTATGTTATTATATGTACCTGATAAACTAAAGCTCCTCCAGCCTCACCTGTCCCTATGTTATTCTATGTACCTGATTCACTAAAGCTCCCTCCAGCCTCACCTGTCCTATGTTATTCTATGTATCTGATTCACTAAAGCTCCCTGCAACCTCACCTGTTCCTATGTCATTCTATGTACCTGATTCACTAAATCTCCCTCCAGCCTCACCTGTCCCTATGTTATTATATGTACCTGAATCACTAAAGCTCCTCCAGCCTCACCTGTCCTTATGTTATTCTATGTACCTGATTCACTAAAGCTTCCTCCAGCCTCACCTGTCCTATGTTATTATATGTATCTGATTCACTAAAGCTCCCTGCAACCTCACCTGTTTCTATGTTATTCTATGTACCTGATTCACTAAATCTCCCTCCAGCCTCACCTGTCCCTGTGTAATTCTATGTACCTGATTCACTAAAGCTCCCTCTAGTCTCAACTGTCCCTATGTTATTCTATGTACCTGATTCACTAAAACTCCCTCCAGCCTCACCTGTCCCTATGTTATTCTATGTACCTAATTCACTAAAGCCTCCAGCCTCACTTATCACTATGTTATTCTATGTACCTGATTCACTAAAGCTCACTCTAGCCTAACCTGTCCCTATGTTATTCTATAACTGATTCACTAAACCTCCCTCCTGCCTCACCTGTCCCTATGTTATTCTATGTAACCAATTCACTAAGACTCCCTCCAGCCTCACCTGTCCCTATGTAATTCTATGTACCTGATTCACTAAAGGTCCTCCAGCCTCACCTGTCCCTATGTTATTCTATGTAGCTGATTCACTAAAGCTCCCTCCAGCCTCACCTGTCCCTATCTTATTTTATGTACCTGATTCACTAAAGCTCCCTCCAGCCTCACCTGTCCCTATGTTATTATTTGTAGCTGATTCACTAAGCCTCCTCCAGCCTCACCTGTCCCTATGTTATTCTAGGTAGCTGATTCACTAAAGCCCCCTCCAGCCTCACCTGTCCCTATGTTATTTTATGTACCTGATTCACTAAAGCTCCCTCCAGCCTCACCTGTCCCTATATTATTCTATGTAACTGATTTACTAAAGCTCTCTCCAGTCTCACCTTTCTCTGTTATTCTATGTACCTGATTCACTAAAGCTCCCTCCATCCTCACCTGTCCTATGTTATTATATGAATCTGATTCACTAAAGCTCCCTGCAACCTCACCTGTTCCTATGTTATTCTATGTAGCTGATTCACTAAAGCTCCCTCCAGCCTCACCTGTCCCTATCTTATTTTATGTACCTGATTCACTAAACCTCCTCCAGCCTCACCTGTCCCTATGTTATTATATATACCTGATTCACTAAAGCTCCTCCAGCCTCACCTGTCCCTATGTTATTCTATGTACCTGATTCACTAAAGTTCCCTCCAGCCTCGCCTGTCCCTATGTTATTCTATGTACCTGATTCACTAAATCTCCCTCCAGCCTCACCTGTCCCTATGTAATTCTATGTACCTAATTCACTAAAGCTCCCTCCAGTCTCACCTGTCCCTATGTTATTCTATGTACCTGATTCACTAAACCTCCCTCCAGCCTCTCCTGTCCTTATGTTATTGTATGTACCTGATTCACTAAAGCTCCCTCCAGCCTCACCTTTCCCTATGTTATTCTATGTAACAGATTCACTAAAGCTCCCTCCAGCCTCCCCTGTCCCTATGTTATTATATGTAACAGATTCACTAAAGCTCCCTCCAACCTCACCTGTCCCTATGTTATTCTATGTATCTGATTCACTAAAGCTCCCTCCAGCCTCACCTGTCCCTATGTTATTCTATGTAACTAATTAACTAAAGCTCAATCCAGCCTCACCTGTCCCTATGTAATTCTATGTACCTGATTCACTAAAGCTCCCTCCAGTCTCACCTGTCCCTATGTTATTCTATGTACCTGATTCACTAAACCTCCCTCCAGCCTCTCCTGTCCTTATGTTATTGTATGTACCTGATTCACTAAAGCTCCCTCCAGCCTCACCTGTCCCTATGTTATTCTATGTAACAGATTCACTAAAGCTCCCTCCAGCCTCCCCTGTCCCTATGTTATTATATGTAACAGATTCACTAAAGCTCCCTCCAACCCCACCTGTCACTATGTTATTCTATGTATCTGATTCACTAAAGCTCCCTCCAGCCTCACCTGTCCCTATGTTATTCTATGTAACTAATTCACTAAAGCTCAATCCAGCCTCATCTGTCCCTATGTTATTATATGTAACAGATTCACTAAAGCTCCATCTAGCCTCACCTGTCCCTATGTTATTATATGTAACAGATTCACTAAAGCTCCATCCAGCCTCACCTGCCCCTATGTTATTATATGTAACAGATTCATTAAAGCTCCATCCAGCCTCACCTGTCCCTATGTTATTATATGTAACAGATTCACTAAAGCTCCCTCCAGCCTCAACTGTCCCTATGTTATTCTATGTAACTAATTCACTAAAGCTCCCTCCAGCCTCACCTGTCCCTATGTTATACTATGTACCTGATTCACTAAAGATCCCTGCAGCCTCACCTGTCCCTATGTTATTCTATGTGTCTGATTCACTAAAGCTCCTTCCAGCCTCACCAGTCCCTATGTTATTCTATGTACCTGATTCACTAAAGCTCCCTCCAGCCTCACCTGTCCCTATGTTATTTTATGTACCTGATTCACTAAATCTCCCTCCAGCCTCACCTGTCCCTATGTTATTATATGTACCTGATTCACTAAAGCTCTTCCAGCCTCACCTGTCCCTATGTTATTCTATGTACCTGATTCACTAAAGCTCCCTCCAGCCTCACCTGTCCCTATGTTATTCTATGTACCTGATTCACTAAAGCTCCCTCCAGCCTCACCTGTCCTATGTTATTCTATGTATCTGATTCACTAAAGCTCCCTGCAACCTCACCTGTTCCTATGTCATTCTATGTACCTGATTCATTAAATCTCCCTCCAGCCTCACCTGTCCCTATGTTATTATATGTACCTGAATCACTAAAGCTCCTCCAGCCTCACCTGTCCTTATGTTATTCTATGTACCTGATTCACTAAAGCTGCCTCCAGCCTCACCTGTCCTATGTTATTATATGTATCTGATTCACTAAAGCTCCCTGATTCACTAAAGCTCCCTGCAACCTCACCTGTTCCTATGTTATTCTATGTACCTGATTTACTAAATCTCCCTCCAGCCTCACCTGTCCCTATGTTATTCTATGTACCTGATTCACTAAAGCTCCCTCTAGTCTCAACTGTCCCTATGTTATTCTATGTACCTGATTCACTAAAGCTCCCTCCAGCCTCACCTGTCCCTATGTTATTCTATGTACCTGATACACTAAAGGTCCTCAAGCCTCACCTGTCCCTATGTTATTCTATGTACCTAATTCACTAAAGCCTCCAGCCTCACTTATCCCTATGTTATTCTATGTACCTGATTCACTAAAGCTCACTTTAGCCTAACCTGTCCCTATGTTATTCTATGTACCTGATTCACTAAAGGTCATCCAGCCTCACCTGTCCCTATGTTATTCTATGTAGCTGATTCACTAAAGCTCCCTCCAGCCTCACCTGTCCCTATGTTATTATTTGTAGCTGATTCACTAAACCTCCTCCAGCCTCACCTGTCCCTATGTTATTCTAGGTAGCTGATTCACTAAAGCCCCCTCCAGTCTCACCTGTCCCTATGTTATTTTATGTACCTGATTCACTAAAGATCGCTGCAGCCTCACCTGTCCCTATGTTATTCTATGTGTCTGATTCACTAAAGCTCCTTCCAGCCTCACCAGTCCCTATGTTATTCTATGTACCTGATTCACTAAAGCTCCCTCCAGCCTCACCTGTCCCTATGTTATTTTATGTACCTGATTCACTAAATCTCCCTCCAGCCTCACCTGTCCCTATGTTATTATATGTACCTGATTCACTAAAGCTCTTCCAGCCTCACCTGTCCCTATGTTATTCTATGTACCTGATTCACTAAAGCTCCCTCCAGCCTCACCTGTCCTATGTTATTCTATGTATCTGATTCACTAAAGCTCCCTGCAACCTCACCTGTTCCTATGTCATTCTATGTACCTGATTCACTAAATCTCCCTCCAGCCTCACCTGTCCCTATGTTATTCTATGTACCTGATTCACTAAAGCTCCTCCAGCCTCACCTGTCCCTATGTTATTCTATGTACCTGATTCACTAAAGCTCCCTCCAGCCTCACCTGTCCTATGTTATTCTATGTATCTGATTCACTAAAGCTCCCTCCAGCCTCACCTGTCCCTATGTTATTTTATGTACCTGATTCACTAAATCTCCCTCCAGCCTCACCTGTCCCTATGTTATTATATGTACCTGATTCACTAAAGCTCTTCCAGCCTCACCTGTCCCTATGTTATTCTATGTACCTGATTCACTAAAGCTCCCTCCAGCCTCACCTGTCCTATGTTATTCTATGTATCTGATTCACTAAAGTTCCCTGCAACCTCACCTGTTCCTATGTCATTCTATGTACCTTATTCACTAAATCTCCCTCCAGCCTCACCTGTCCCTATGTTATTATATGTACCTGATTCACTAAAGCTCCTCCAGCCTCACCTGTCCCTATGTTATTCTATGTACCTGATTCACTAAAGCTCCCTCCAGCCTCACCTGTCCTATGTTATTATATGTATCTGATTCACTAAAGCTCCCTGCAACCTCACCTGTTCCTATGTTATTCTATGTACCTGATTTACTAAATCTCCCTCCAGCCTCACCTGTCCCTATGTTATTCTATGTACCTGATTCACTAAAGCTCCCTCTAGTCTCAACTGTCCCTATGTTATTCTATGTACCTGATTCACTAAAGCTCCCTCCAGCCTCACCTGTCCCTATGTTATTCTATGTACCTGATACACTAAAGGTCCTCAAGCCTCACCTGTCCCTATGTTATTCTATGTACCTAATTCACTAAAGGCTCCAGCCTCACTTATCCCTATGTTATTCTATGTACCTGATTCACTAAAGCTCACTCTAGCCTAACCTGTCCCTATGTTATTCTATGTACCTGATTCACTAAAGGTCCTCCAGCCTCACCTGTCCCTATGTTATTCTATGTAGCTGATTCACTAAAGCTCCCTCCAGCCTCACCTGTCCCTATCTTATTTTATGTACCTGATTCACTAAAGCTCCCTCCAGCCTCACCTGTCCCTATGTTATTATTTGTAGCTGATTCACTAAACCTCCTCCAGCCTCACCTGTCCCTATGTTATTCTAGGTAGCTGATTCACTAAAGCCCCCTCCAGTCTCACCTGTCCCTATGTTATTTTATGTACCTGATTCACTAAAGCTCCCTCCAGCCTCACCTGTCCTATGTTATTATATGAATCTGATTCACTAAAGCTCCCTGCAACCTCACCTGTTCCTATGTTATTCTATGTAGCTGATTCACTAAAGCTCCCTCCAGCCTCACCTGTCCCTATCTTATTTTATGTACCTGATTCACTAAACCTCCTCCAGCCTCACCTGTCCCTATGTTATTATATATACCTGATTCACTAAAGCTCCTCCAGCCTCACCTGTCCCTATGTTATTCTATGTACCTGATTCACTAAAGTTCCCTCCAGCCTCGCCTGTCCCTATGTTATTCTATGTACCTGATTCACTAAATCTCCCTCCAGCCTCACCTGTCCCTATGTAATTCTATGTACCTAATTCACTAAAGCTCCCTCCAGTCTCACCTGTCCCTATGTTATTCTATGTACCTGATTCACTAAACCTCCCTCCAGCCTCTCCTGTCCTTATGTTATTGTATGTACCTGATTCACTAAAGCTCCCTCCAGCCTCACCTGTCCCTATGTTATTCTATGTAACAGATTCACTAAAGCTCCCTCCAGCCTCCCCTGTCCCTATGTTATTATATGTAACAGATTCACTAAAGCTCCCTCCAACCTCACCTGTCCCTATGTTATTCTATGTATCTGATTCACTAAAGCTCCCTCCAGCCTCACCTGTCCCTATGTTATTCTATGTAACTAATTCACTAAAGCTCAATCCAGCCTCACCTGTCCCTATGTAATTCTATGTACCTGATTCACTAAAGCTCCCTCCAGTCTCACCTGTCCCTATGTTATTCTATGTACCTGATTCACTAAACCTCCCTCCAGCCTCTCCTGTCCTTATGTTATTGTATGTACCTGATTCACTAAAGCTCCCTCCAGCCTCACCTGTCCCTATGTTATTCTATGTAACAGATTCACTAAAGCTCCCTCCAGCCTCCCCTGTCCCTATGTTATTATATGTAACAGATTCACTAAAGCTCCCTCCAACCCCACCTGTCACTATGTTATTCTATGTATCTGATTCACTAAAGCTCCCTCCAGCCTCACCTGTCCCTATGTTATTCTATGTAACTAATTCACTAAAGCTCAATCCAGCCTCATCTGTCCATATGTTATTATATGTAACAGATTCACTAAAGCTCCATCTAGCCTCACCTGTCCCTATGTTATTATATGTAACAGATTCACTAAAGCTCCATCCAGCCTCACCTGCCCCTATGTTATTATATGTAACAGATTCATTAAAGCTCCATCCAGCCTCACCTGTCCCTATGTTATTATATGTAACAGATTCACTAAAGCTCCCTCCAGCCTCAACTGTCCCTATGTTATTCTATGTAACTAATTCACTAAAGCTCCCTCCAGCCTCACCTGTCCCTATGTTATACTATGTACCTGATTCACTAAAGATCCCTGCAGCCTCACCTGTCCCTATGTTATTCTATGTGTCTGATTCACTAAAGCTCCTTCCAGCCTCACCAGTCCCTATGTTATTCTATGTACCTGATTCACTAAAGCTCCCTCCAGCCTCACCTGTCCCTATGTTATTTTATGTACCTGATTCACTAAATCTCCCTCCAGCCTCACCTGTCCCTATGTTATTATATGTACCTGATTCACTAAAGCTCTTCCAGCCTCACCTGTCCCTATGTTATTATATGTACCTGATTCACTAAAGCTCCCTCCAGCCTCACCTGTCCTATGTTATTCTATGTACCTGATTCACTAAAGCTCCCTCCAGCCTCACCTGTCCTATGTTATTCTATGTATCTGATTCACTAAAGCTCCCTGCAACCTCACCTGTCCCTATGTTATTCTATGTACCTGAATCACTAAAGCTCCTCCAGCCTCACCTGTCCTTATGTTATTCTATGTACCTGATTCACTAAAGCTGCCTCCAGCCTCACCTGTCCTATGTTATTATATGTATCTGATTCACTAAAGCTCCCTGCAACCTCACCTGTTCCTATGTTATTCTATGTACCTGATTTACTAAATCTCCCTCCAGCCTCACCTGTCCCTATGTTATTCTATGTACCTGATTCACTAAAGCTCCCTCTAGTCTCAACTGTCCCTATGTTATTCTATGTACCTGATTCACTAAAGCTCCCTCCAGCCTCACCTGTCCCTATGTTATTCTATGTACCTGATACACTAAAGGTCCTCAAGCCTCACCTGTCCCTATGTTATTCTATGTACCTAATTCACTAAAGCCTCCAGCCTCACTTATCCCTATGTTATTCTATGTACCTGATTCACTAAAGCTCACTCTAGCCTAACCTGTCCCTATGTTATTCTATGTACCTGATTCACTAAAGGTCCTCCAGCCTCACCTGTCCCTATGTTATTCTATGTACCTGATTCACTAAAGCTCCTCCAGCCTCACCTGTCCCTATGTTATTCTATGTACCTGATTCACTAAAGCTCCCTCCAGCCTCACCTGTCCTATGTTATTCTATGTATCTGATTCACTAAAGCTCCCTGCAACCTCACCTGTTCCTATGTCATTCTATGTACCTGATTCACTAAATCTCCCTCCAGCCTCACCTGTCCCTATGTTATTATATGTACCTGAATCACTAAAGTTCCTCCAGCCTCACCTGTCCTTATGTTATTCTATGTACCTGATTCACTAAAGCTGCCTCCAGCCTCACCTGTCCTATGTTATTATATGTATCTGATTCACTAAAGCTCCCTGCAACCTCACCTGTTCCTATGTTATTCTATGTACCTGATTTACTAAATCTCCCTCCAGCCTCACCTGTCCCTATGTTATTCTATGTACCTGATTCACTAAAGCTCCCTCTAGTCTCAACTGTCCCTATGTTATTCTATGTACCTGATTCACTAAAGCTCCCTCCAGCCTCACCTGTCCCTATGTTATTCTATGTACCTGATACACTAAAGGTCCTCAAGCCTCACCTGTCCCTATGTTATTCTATGTACCTAATTCACTAAAGCCTCCAGCCTCACTTATCCCTATGTTATTCTATGTACCTGATTCACTAAAGCTCACTCTAGCCTCACCTGTCCCTATGTTATTCTATGTAACTAATTTACTAAGACTCCCTCCAGCCTCACCTGTCCCTATGTAATTCTATGTACCTGATTCACTAAAGGTCCTCCAGCCTCACCTGTCCCTATGTTATTCTATGTAGCTGATTCACTAAAGCTCCCTCCAGCCTCACCTGTCCCTATCTTATTTTATGTACCTGATTCACTAAAGCTCCCTCCAGCCTCACCTGTCCCTATGTTATTATTTGTAGCTGATTCACTAAACCTCCTCCAGCCTCACCTGTCCCTATGTTATTCTAGGTAGCTGATTCACTAAAGCCCCCTCCAGTCTCACCTGTCCCTATGTTATTTTATGTACCTGATTCACTAAAGCTCCCTCCAGCCTCACCTGTCCCTATATTATTCTATGTAACTGATTTACTAAAGCTCTCTCCAGTCTCACCTTTCTCTGTTATTCTATGTACCTGATTCACTAAAGCTCCCTCCATCCTCACCTGTCCTATGTTATTATATGAATCTGATTCACTAAAGCTCCCTGCAACCTCACCTGTTCCTATGTTATTCTATGTAGTTGATTCACTAAAGCTCCCTCCAGCCTCACCTGTCCCTATCTTATTTTATGTACCTGATTCACTAAACCTCCTCCAGCCTCACCTCTCCCTATGTTATTATATATACCTGATTCACTAAAGCTCCTCCAGCCTCACCTGTCCCTATGTTATTCTATGTACCTGATTCACTAAAGTTCCCTCCAGCCTCGCCTGTCCCTATGTTATTCTATGTACCTGATTCACTAAAGCTGCCTCCAGCCTCACCTGTCCTTATGTTATTCTATGTACCTGATTCACTAAAGCTCCCTCCATCCTCACCTGTTCCTATATTATTCTATGTACCTGATTCACTAAAGGACCTCCAGCCTCACCTGTCCCTATGTTATTTTATGTACCTGATTCACTAAAGCTCCCAACAGCCTCACCTGTCCCTATGTTATTATATGTACCTGATTTAATAAAGCTCCCTCCAGCCTCACCTGTCCCTATGTTATTCTATGTACCTGATTCACTAAAGCTCCCTTTAGCCTCACCTGTCCCTGTGTTATTCTATGTATCTGATTCACTAAAGCTCTCGCCAGCCTCATCTGTCCCTATGTTATTTTATGTACCAGATTCACTAAAGCTCCCTCTAGCCTCACCTGTCCCTATGTTATTATATGTACCTGATTCAATAATGCTCCCTCCAGCCTCACCTGTCCCTATGTTATTCTATGTACCTGATTCACTAAAGCTCCCTTTAGCCTCACCTGTCCCTATGTTATTCTATGTATCTGATTCACTAAAGCTCTCGCCAGCTTCATCTGTCCCTATGTTATTCTATGTACCTTATTCAGTAAAGCTCCCTCCAGCCTCTCCTGTCCCTATGTTATTCTATGTACCTGATTCACTAAATCTCCCTCCAGCCTCACCTATTCCTATGTTATTCTATGTACCTGATTCACTAAAGTTCCCTCCTGCCTCACCTGTACCTATGTTATTATATGTACCTGATTCACTAAAGCTCCCTCCTGCCTCACTTATCCCTATGTTATTATATGTACCTGATTCACTAAAGCTCCCTCCAGCCTCATCTGTCCCTATGTTATTCTTTGTATCTGATTCACTAAAGCTCCCTGCAGTCTCACCTGTTCCTATGTTATTCTATGTACCTGATTCACTAAACCTCCCTCCAGCCTCACCTGTCCCTATGTTATTCTTTGTATCTGATTCACTAAAGCTCCCTGCAGTCTCACCTGTTCCTATGTTATTCTATGTACCTGATTCAGTAAAGCTCCCTCCAGCCTCTCCTGTCCCTATGTTATTCTATGTACCTGATTCAATAAAGCTCCCTCCAGCCTCACCTGTCCCTATGTTATTCTATGTATCTGATTCACTAAAGCTCTCGCCAACCTCACCTGTCCCTATGTTATTCTATGTACCGGATTCAATAAAGTTCCCTCCAGCCTCACCTGTCCCTATGTTATTCTATGTACCTGATTCAGTAAAGCTCCCTCCAGCCTCACCTGTCCTTATGTTATTCTATGTACCTGATTCACTAAAGCTCCCTCCAGCCTCACCTGTCCTATATTATTCTATGTACCTGATTCATTAAAGCTCCTTCCAGCCTCACCTGTCCCTATGTTATTCTATGTACCTTATTCACTAAACCTCATCCAGCCTCACCTGTCCCTATGTTTTTCTATGTACCTGATTCACTAAAGCTCCCTCCAGCCTCTCCTGTCCTTATGTTATTATATGTACCTGATTTACTAAAGCTCCCTCCAGCCTCACCTGTCCCTGTGTTATTCTATGTACCTGATTCACTAAAGCTCCCTCAAGCCTCACCTGTCCCTATGTTATTAAATGTACCTGATTCACTAAAGCTCCCTCCTGCCTCACTTATCCCTATGTTATTATATGTACCTGATTTAATAAAGCTCCCTCCAGCCTCACCTGTCCCTATGTTATTCTATGTATCTGATTCACTAAAGATCTCACCAGCCTCACCTGTCCCTATGTTATTCTATGTACCGGATTCAATAAAGTTCCCTCCAGCCTCACCTGTCCCTATGTTATTCTATGTACCTGATTCACTAAAGCTGCATCCAGCCTCACCTATCCGAGTGTTATTCTATGTACCTGATTCACTAAAGCTCCCTCCAGCCTCACCTGTCCCTATGTTATTCTATGTACCTGATTCACTAAAGCTCCCTCCAGCCTCACCTGTCTCTATGTTATTATATGTACCTGATTCACTAAAGCTCCTCACCTGTCCCTATGTTATTCTATGTACCTGATTCACTAAAGCTCCATCCAGCCTCACCTGTCCCTGTGTTATTCTATGTACCTTATTCACTAAAGCTCCCTCCAGCCTCACCTGTCTCTATGTTATTCTATGTATCTCATTAACTAAAGCTCCCTGCAGCCTCACCTGTCCCTATCTTATTCTATGTACCCGATTCACTAAACCTCCCTCCAGCCTCACCTGTCCCTATGTTATTCTATTTACCTGATTTACTAAAGCTCCCTCCAGCCTCACCTGTCCCTATGTTATTCTATTTACCTGATTTACTAAAGCTCCCTGCAGCCTCACCTGTCCCTATGTTATTCTATGTACCTGATTCACTAAAGCTCCCTCCAGCCTCACCAGTCCCAATGTTATTATATGTAACTGATTTACTAAAGCTCCCTATAGCCTCACCTGTCCCTATGTTATTCTATGTACATTATTCAGTAAAGCTCCCTCCAGCCTCTCCTATCCCTATGCTATTCTATGTACCTGATTCACTAAAGCTCCGTCCAGCCTAACCTATCCCTATGTTATTCTATGTATCTGATTCACTAAAGCTCCCTGCAGCCTCACCTGTCCATATGTTATTCTATGTATCTGATTCACTAAAGCTCCCTCCAGCCTCACCTGTCCCTATGTTATTATATGTACCTGATTCACTAAAGCTCCCTCCTGCCTCACTTATCCCTATGTTATTATATGTACGGTATGTACCTTATTCAATAAAGCTCCCTCCAACCTCACCTGTCCCTATGTTATTCTATGTACCTGATTCACTAATGCTCCCTTTAGCCTCACCTGTCCCTATGTTATTCTATGTATCTGATTCACTAAAGCTGTCGCCAGCCTCATCTGTCCCTATGTTATTCTATGTACCTGATTCAATAAAGCTCCCTCCAGCCTCACCTGTCCCTATGTTATTCTATGTACCTGATTCACTAAAGCTGCATCCAGCCTCACCTATCCCTGTGTTATTCTATGTACCTGATTCACTAAAGCTCCCTCCAGCCTCACCTGTCCCTATGTTATTCTATGTACCTGATTCACTAATGCTCCCTCCATCCTCACCTGTCTCTATGTTATTCTATGTACCTGATTCACTAAAGCTCCTCACCTGTCCCTATGTTATTCTATGTACCTGATTCACTAAAGCTCCCTCCAGCCTCACCTGTCCCTATGTTATTCTATGTACCTGATTCACTAAAGCTCCCTTTAGCCTCACCTGTCCCTATGTTATTCTATGTATCTGATTCACTAAAGCTCTCGCCAGCTTCATCTGTCCCTATGTTATTCTATGTACCTTATTCAGTAAAGCTCCCTCCAGCCTCTCCTGTCCCTATGTTATTCTATGTACCTGATTCACTAAATCTCCCTCCAGCCTCACCTATTCCTATGTTATTCTATGTACCTGATTCACTAAAGTTCCCTCCTGCCTCACCTGTACCTATGTTATTATATGTACCTGATTCACTAAAGCTCCCTCCTGCCTCACTTATCCCTATGTTATTATATGTACCTGATTCACTAAAGCTCCCTCCAGCCTCATCTGTCCCTATGTTATTCTTTGTATCTGATTCACTAAAGCTCCCTGCAGTCTCACCTGTTCCTATGTTATTCTATGTACCTGATTCACTAAACCTCCCTCCAGCCTCACCTGTCCCTATGTTATTCTTTGTATCTGATTCACTAAAGCTCCCTGCAGTCTCACCTGTTCCTATGTTATTCTATGTACCTGATTCAGTAAAGCTCCCTCCAGCCTCTCCTGTCCCTATGTTATTCTATGTACCTGATTCAATAAAGCTCCCTCCAGCCTCACCTGTCCCTATGTTATTCTATGTATCTGATTCACTAAAGCTCTCGCCAACCTCACCTGTCCCTATGTTATTCTATGTACCGGATTCAATAAAGTTCCCTCCAGCCTCACCTGTCCCTATGTTATTCTATGTACCTGATTCAGTAAAGCTCCCTCCAGCCTCACCTGTCCTTATGTTATTCTATGTACCTGATTCACTAAAGCTCCCTCCAGCCTCACCTGTCCTATATTATTCTATGTACCTGATTCATTAAAGCTCCTTCCAGCCTCACCTGTCCCTATGTTATTCTATGTACCTTATTCACTAAACCTCATCCAGCCTCACCTGTCCCTATGTTTTTCTATGTACCTGATTCACTAAAGCTCCCTCCAGCCTCTCCTGTCCTTATGTTATTATATGTACCTGATTTACTAAAGCTCCCTCCAGCCTCACCTGTCCCTGTGTTATTCTATGTACCTGATTCACTAAAGCTCCCTCAAGCCTCACCTGTCCCTATGTTATTAAATGTACCTGATTCACTAAAGCTCCCTCCTGCCTCACTTATCCCTATGTTATTATATGTACCTGATTTAATAAAGCTCCCTCCAGCCTCACCTGTCCCTATGTTATTCTATGTATCTGATTCACTAAAGATCTCACCAGCCTCACCTGTCCCTATGTTATTCTATGTACCGGATTCAATAAAGTTCCCTCCAGCCTCACCTGTCCCTATGTTATTCTATGTACCTGATTCACTAAAGCTGCATCCAGCCTCACCTATCCGAGTGTTATTCTATGTACCTGATTCACTAAAGCTCCCTCCAGCCTCACCTGTCCCTATGTTATTCTATGTACCTGATTCACTAAAGCTCCCTCCAGCCTCACCTGTCTCTATGTTATTATATGTACCTGATTCACTAAAGCTCCTCACCTGTCCCTATGTTATTCTATGTACCTGATTCACTAAAGCTCCATCCAGCCTCACCTGTCCCTGTGTTATTCTATGTACCTTATTCACTAAAGCTCCCTCCAGCCTCACCTGTCTCTATGTTATTCTATGTATCTCATTAACTAAAGCTCCCTGCAGCCTCACCTGTCCCTATCTTATTCTATGTACCCGATTCACTAAACCTCCCTCCAGCCTCACCTGTCCCTATGTTATTCTATTTACCTGATTTACTAAAGCTCCCTCCAGCCTCACCTGTCCCTATGTTATTCTATTTACCTGATTTACTAAAGCTCCCTGCAGCCTCACCTGTCCCTATGTTATTCTATGTACCTGATTCACTAAAGCTCCCTCCAGCCTCACCAGTCCCAATGTTATTATATGTAACTGATTTACTAAAGCTCCCTATAGCCTCACCTGTCCCTATGTTATTCTATGTACATTATTCAGTAAAGCTCCCTCCAGCCTCTCCTATCCCTATGCTATTCTATGTACCTGATTCACTAAAGCTCCGTCCAGCCTAACCTATCCCTATGTTATTCTATGTATCTGATTCACTAAAGCTCCCTGCAGCCTCACCTGTCCATATGTTATTCTATGTATCTGATTCACTAAAGCTCCCTCCAGCCTCACCTGTCCCTATGTTATTATATGTACCTGATTCACTAAAGCTCCCTCCTGCCTCACTTATCCCTATGTTATTATATGTACGGTATGTACCTGATTCAATAAAGCTCCCTCCAACCTCACCTGTCCCTATGTTATTCTATGTACCTGATTCACTAATGCTCCCTTTAGCCTCACCTGTCCCTATGTTATTCTATGTATCTGATTCACTAAAGCTGTCGCCAGCCTCATCTGTCCCTATGTTATTCTATGTACCTGATTCAATAAAGCTCCCTCCAGCCTCACCTGTCCCTATGTTATTCTATGTACCTGATTCACTAAAGCTGCATCCAGCCTCACCTATCCCTGTGTTATTCTATGTACCTGATTCACTAAAGCTCCCTCCAGCCTCACCTGTCCCTATGTTATTCTATGTACCTGATTCACTAATGCTCCCTCCATCCTCACCTGTCTCTATGTTATTCTATGTACCTGATTCACTAAAGCTCCTCACCTGTCCCTATGTTATTCTATGTACCTGATTCACTAAAGCTCCATCCAGCCTCACCTGTCCCTGTGTTATTCTATGTACCTGATTCACTAAAGCTCCCTCCAGCCTCACCTTTCTCTATGTTATTCTATGTACCTGATTCACTAAAGCTCCTCACCTGTCCCTGTGTTATTCTATGTATCTCATTAACTAAAGCTCCCTGCAGCCTCACCTGTCCCTATCTTATTCTATGTACCCGATTCACTAAACCTCCCTCCAGCCTCACCTGTCCCTATGTTATTCTATGTACTTAATTTACTAAAGCTGCCTCCAGCCTCGCCTGTCCCTATATTATTCTATGTACCTAATTCACTAAAGTTTCCTCCAGCCTCACCTGTCCCTATGTTATTCTATATAGCTGATTCACTAAAGCTCCATCCAGCCTCAACTGTCCCTATGTTATTATATGTACCTAATTCACTAAAGTTTCTTCCAGCCTCACCTGTTCCTATGTTATTCTAGGTAGCTGATTCACTAAAGTTCCCTCCAGCCTCATCTGTCCCTATGATATTATATGTAGCTGATTCACTAAAGCTCCCTCCAGCCTCACCTATTCCGATGTTATTCTATGTACTTAATTTACTAATGATCCTTACAACCTCACCTGTAGAATTTTGGGTTGTAAATATTGAACACTGAGGTAACTATCACAGTACAATACCCTGTTAATTCCATAGGACCACTGATGGTTCATTTACCTCACAACTATATATGTCTACATTATCTATAGTAAATTAGATGTATTTATCATATTTACCATTAAAGTTTCAATGTAAAACAAATAAGATGGAATTCTATCAAGTAAAATAATGAAAGTATATGTAGCAATGAGCGGTAGGCTCACAAGATGCAGAGGATATCTCTCTGGTACAAATGGAGGTCCTGTGTGCTCGGTCTGGTGCCAACGTAACATTACTGTAATGAGGTATCTGAGGCTTGTTATCATCGCTTCCTTTTTAAGGGGACACTCATGAAAAATGAGCAGCATTAAGATTGCTGAAGACTGTAAGTTCCAAACCAGTTTATCTCTTTGTATTTTGCCCTCAAAAAGACAAGAAACAAATTTTAGTAAAGTATCCACAGTATATATTAGTAATTAAGTGCTGCATTACGTAAGGTCTGTACACACAATAAATGTTTATATATGCACAGTATATATCAGCAATTAAGTGCTACATTACATAAGGTCTGCACACACAATAAATGTTTATATATGCACAGTATATATCAGTAATTAAGTGCTGCATTACATAAGGTTTGCACACACAATAAATGTTTATATATGCACAGTATATATATATCAGTAATTAAGTGCTGCATTACATAAGGTCTGCACACACAATAAATGTTTATATATGTACAGTATTTATCAGTAATTAAGTGCTGCATTACATAAGGTCTGCACACACAATAAATGTTTATACATGCACAGTATATATCATCAATTAAGTGCTGCATTACATACGGTCTGCACACACAATACATGTTTATATATGCACAGTATATATCAGTAATTAAGTGCTGCATTACAAAAGATCTGCACACAATAAATGTTTATATATGCACAGTATATATCAGTAATTAAGTGCTGCATTACATAAGGTCTGCACACACAATAAATGTTTATATATGTACAGTATATATCAGTAATTAAGTGCAGCATTACATAAGGTCTGCACACACAACAAATGTTTATATATGCACTGTATATATCAGTAATTAAGTGCTGCATTACATAAAGTCTGCACACACAATAAATGTTTATATGCACAGTATATATCAGTAATTAAGTGCTGCATTACATAAGGTCTGAGCACACAATAAATGTTTATATGCACAGTATATATCAGTAATTAAGTGCTGCATTACATAAGGTCTGCACACACAATAAATGTTTATATATGCACAGTATATATCAGTAATTAAGTGCTGCATTACATAAGGTCTGCAAACAATAAATGTTTATATATGCACAGTATATATCAGTAATAATGAATATATATGTAGCAATGAGCGGTAGGCTCACAAGATGCAGAGGATATCTCTCTGGTGCAAATGGAGGTCCTGTGTGCTCGGTCTGGTGCCAACGTAACATTACTGTAATGAGGTATCTGAGGCTTGTTATCATCGCTTTCTTTTTAAGGGGACACTCATGAAAAATGAGCAGCATTAAGATTGCTGAAGACTGTAAGTTCCAGACAAGTTTATCTCTGAGTATTTTACCCTCAAAAAGACAAGAAACAAATTTTAGTAAAGTATCCACAGTATATATTAGTAATTAAGTGCAGCATTACATAAGGTCTGTACACACAATACATGTTTATATATGCACAGTATATATTAGTAATTAAGTGCAGCATAATATAAGGTCTGTACACACAATACATGTTTATATATGCACAGTATATATCAGTAATTAAGTGCTGTTACATAAGGTCTGCACACAATAAATGTTTATATATGCACAGTATATATTAGTAATTAAGTGCAGCATTACATAAGGTCTGCACACACAATAAATGTTTATACTGTATATGCACAGTATATATTAGTAATTAAGTGCTGCATTACAAGAGGTCTGTGCACACAATAAATGTTTATATATGCACAGTATATATCAGTAATTAAGTGTTGCATTACATAAGGTCTGCACACACAATAAATGTTTATATATGTACAGTATATCAGTAATTAAGTGCATTACATAAGGTCTGCACAAACAATAAATGTTTATATATGTACAGTATATATCAGTAATTAAGTGCAGCATTACATAAGGTCTGCACACACAATAAATGTTTATATTTGCACTGTATATATCAGTAATTAAGTGCTGCATTACATAAAGTCTGCACACACAATAAATGTTTATATATTCACATTATATATCAGTAATTAAGTGCTGCATTACATAAGTTCTGCACACACAATAAATGTTTATATATGCACAGTATATATCAGTATTTAAGTGCTGCATTACATAAGGTCTGCAAACAATAAATGTTTATATATGCACAGTATAGATCAGTAATAAGCACAACATTACATAAGGTCTGCACACACAATACATGTTTATAAATGCACAGTATATATCAGTAATTAAGTGCTGCATAACAAAAGGTCTGCACACACAATAAATGTTTATATATGCACAGTATATATCAGTAATTAAGTGCAGCATTACATAAGGTCTGCACACACAATATATGTTTATATATGCACAGTATATATCAGTAATTAAGTGCAGCATTACATAAGGTCTGCACACACAATAAATGTTTATATATGCACAGTATATATCAGTAATTAAGTGCAGCATTACATAAGGTTTGCACACACAATATATGTTTATATATGCACAGTATTTATCAGTAATTAAGTGCTTCGTTACAAAAGGTCTGCACACACAATAAATGTTTATAAATGTACAGTATATATTAGTAATTAAGCGCTGCATTACAAAAGGTCTGCACTTACAATAAATGTTTATAAATGCACAGTATATATCAGTAATTAAGCGCTGCATTACATAAGGTCTGCACACACAATACATGTTTACATATGCACAGTATATATCAGTAATTAAGTGCCGCATTACATAAGGTCTGCACACACAATAAATTATTATATATGCACAGTATATATCACTAATTAAGCGCTGCCTTACAAAAGGTCTGCACACACAATACATGTTTATATATGCACAGTATATATCAGTAATTAAGTGCTGCATTACATAAGGTCTGTGCACACAATAAATGTTTCTATATGTACAGTATATATCAGTAATTAAGTGCTGCATTACATAAGGTCTGCACACACATTAAATGTTTATATATGCACAGTATATATCAGTAATTAAGCGCTGCATTACATAAGGTCTGTGCACACAATAAATGTTTATATATGCACAGTATATATCAGTAATTAAGTGCTGCATTAGTAAGGTCTGTGCACACAATAAATGTTTATATATGCACAGTATATATCAGTAATTAAGTGTTGCATTACATAAGGTCTGTGCACACAATAAATGTTTATATATGCACAGTATATATCAGTAATTAAGTGCTGCATTACATAAGGTCTGCACACACAATAAATGTTTATATATGCACAGTATATATCAGTAATTAAATGCTGCATAACAAATGGTCTGCACACACAATAAATGTTTATATATGCACAATATATATCAGTAATTAAGTGCTGCATTACATAAGGTCTGCACACACAATAAATGTTTATATATGCACAGTATATATCAGTAATTAAATGCTGCATTACATAAGGTCTGTGCACACAATAAATGTTTATATATGCACAGTATATATCAGTAATTAAGTGCTGCATTACATAAGGTCTGCACACACAATAAATGTTTATATATGCACAGTATATATCAGTAATTAAATGCTGCATTACATAAGGTCTGTGCACACAATAAATGTTTATATATGCACAGTATATATCAGTAATTAAGTGCTGCATTACAAAAGGACTGAACACACAATAAATGTTTATATATGCACAGTATATATCAGTAATAAGTGCCGCATTACATAAGTTCTGCACACACAATAAATGTTTATATATGCACAGTATATATCAGTAATTAAGTGCCGCATTACATAAGGTCTGTGCACACAATAAATGTTTATACATGCACAGTATATATCATCAATTAAGTGCTGCATTACATAAGGTCTGTGCACACAATAAATGTTTATATATGCACAGTATATATCAGTAATTAAGTGCAGCTTTACATAAGGTCTGCGCACACAATAAATGTTTATATATGCACAGTATATATCAGTAATTAAGTGCTGCATTACATAAGGTCTGTGCACACAATAAATGTTTATATATGCACAGTATATATCAGTAATGAAGTGCTGCATTACTAAGAGGAACACATTTGGAAGGGAACATGACAAAATTATTTTAACATAACAAAGGGTTTTAGCAATTAGACACAAGGATGCTGTTGGGGTACATAATGTCCCTGTATTGCTAAAACAACCAATCAGGTGCTAAAATCTTTTTTTATGAAGGATGCAGAGTGCAGTGGCACAGAATCTGCCTTCTAATACTTATTCCTTTTGGGTTTGTTAGCCCTCTTATATTTCTTCTGTAACCTCTCTCCTTGTCCTGAATAGCGCACAGAGCACTAGCTTGCAGATTTAGGGGCAGATATGTATCAGGGTTTGCCAGCAGGTGCATATACAGTTTTATTAGAATTAGAATACCCAGAGCAAATATAATAATCAAAATATATTGCAAACTTATTGCACCTGACTAAACACTTTATATTAATAATTAAGGCTTTTCTGTCACCTTCAGGGAGATTCTACTGTAAATATATATGTTAGAGTATTTTATTATTAAGCACATTTTGCCATTTACTGTGTCTTTAACTATCTCTGGAACATCTCCAAACTGCTGCATATAAAGATGAAGCAAGTGATTGGAGCATATGCATGTATGCAGGCACCCGATTGGCACACCAGCTGTATACTCATCTGGAGTGAACCATGAACACATCTTTGATTATTATGTCATTAACCCCCTCTGCAAAAATTAAACTCATAGTAAAAGAAAAGATTTTGTGCAAAAATAATAATGCTTTACAAAACCAAAGATTTAGATTTAAAGGGACAGTCTACACCTTAGTCATCTTAAAGAGTTACCTTAGATTAAGCTGCAAATAGCCTTCTGCACCTTTTCTACATCACATAGCAGGAACAGTAAAAAAATTATTTTAAAATGAATATTGTTTCTGGCCAGTTTGAAATGGCTGCCAAGCTCAGCCCACTGATGACATCACAATCTGGGCTGCATCTATGCACTCTGCTGAATAGCATTGACAGTCTGTTGAATCCAACTAGTGAGCCTTTTTTGATTGGATGCCATATGCAGCCCAGATCATGATGTCATCAGTGGGCTGAGCTTGGCAGCCATTTAAAACTGGCCAGAAACAATATTCATTTTAAAATAACTTATTTACTGTTCCTGCTGCATAATATAGAATGGATGCAGTACGCTATTTACAGCTCAATCTAAGGTAAGACTTTAAGATGATTAAGGTGTAGACTGTCCCTTTAATACCAGAATGTACCTTTAATACATTTACTAATTCAGGTCAGGTGAAGTTGGAGAGGGTGCAGTGCTTAGAGAGGGGCCTTAACATAATACATTTCTCTGAGGTTTGGGGAGGTTAGGGAACTTGAGGGATGGAGACCCCAACCACTTATGCAGGGCTGAGTTGTGTTGTGGGCGTGACTGGGTTGTGCCATAGTGGTGCAGAGTGTGTCCTGGGTGTGGTATGAAAATAAAGGTCTTTTAAAAAAATTGGAGATTGTGAGACAATAGTTTGAAGTAGAGAAAGATTTTATTGTTTGCAATCTCTTGTTAAATGGTGTGTGCTGTGCCCTGAGGAAATCTGTGGTCTCTGGGCTTATCTAGGTAAGACTATGGTTAGGTGCTGGCGCCGTCCCATGTCTGCTAATGTCACATGACATAACCTGCTATAATATACACATTAGCTCCGCCCTTTACTAGTTATATGAGAATTATTAGTTAACATTTTTCTAACCTTTTGCACAATATATTTGAGAATGAGATGACTCTGCAGTGTTAGAATTAATAAAATCATAATCCAGACTTCTTGTGTGTTTGATACATATAATGTTTTGCATTTTTATTTGTGAATTGTCTGAATTGAGAAAATACACAATAATTGTGTCTATAGAAGCTGAATACAGACTAGTTTTCTTCAGTTGTTTTATTATTATTTGACTATTTCCATAATAATTGTGATTTTAACACGTTAGTTATGACAAATGTCTAAATCTGGAATAAACACAAGAAATGTACAATTTAATAATTTACTTTACAGAGTGATCCGACCTCACATACACCTACATTACGAGTTTTGCGTTACGGTTTTAACGCTGACAAAATAGCCATTTCAGCATAAAAACATAATGCAGCCATTGCGAGTCTTGTCTGTGTAGCTATACTGCAAGCATTTTAGCCTGTAACGCAACGTCAATCCCGCACTAAAATTACGTTTTTGCGTGGGATTTCCATAGCGCCGGTATTACAGGTTGTGAGGTGAGGCTAAAATGCTTGCGTTCCAGCCTATACCGAAACGCACCATGCCGCCATCTGAAAGCAGTAGTTATGAGTTTTGCGCAACAAAACTGTTACACAAAACTCATAACTAAAATGTTACAAAGAACACTAACACCCATAAACTACCTATTAACCCCTATTCCGCCGCCCTCCCGCATCGCAAACACTATAATAAAGTTATTAGCCCCTAATCTGCCACTCCCCGACATCGCCCCCACTAAATAAAGTTATTAACCCCTAAACCTCTGGCCTCCCACATCACAGCAACTAAATAAACCTATTAACCCCTAAACCGCAAGCCCCCCACATCGCAAAAAATAAACTATTAACCCCTAAACCTAACAACTTCCTAACTTTAAATTAAAATTTCAATATCCCTATCTTATAATAAAAACTTACCTGTGAAATTAAAAAAACCTAAGTTTAAACTAACAATTAACCTAACAACTATTATACTAAAATTAAAAAAAACTACCAAAAAAATTAAATCTAAAATTACAAAAGAATTTAAAATACTAAATTACAAAAAATAAAAAACACTAAATTACAAAAAATAACAAACGAAATTATACAAAATAAAAACAATTACACCTAATCTAATACCCCTACAGAAATAAAAAAGCCCCCCCAAATAACTCCCCCTAGCCTACAATAAACTACCAATAGCCCTTAATAGGGTCTTTTGTATGACATTGCCCTAAAGAAATCAGCTCTTTTACTTGAAAAAAAATTACAAAGACCCCATAGCCAATAGGATTTCACTAGCTCTCATCCTATTGGCTGATTTGAATTTCAAAAATCTAATCAGTCAATAGGAATGCAAGGTACGCCATTTTGAAAAGGCTCCCTTGCATTGAAGATTCAGTGTACTGTGGCGACTGTATGAAGAGGATGCTCCGCGCCGGGTGTCTTGAAGGATGGACCCGATCCGTGCTACCGGGATGAAGATAGAAGACGACGCCTGGATGAATGAAGACCTCGCCGCCTGGATGAAGACTTCTCGCCACCTGGATTTAGTTTTTTTGGGTGTTTTTTTTTTTAGATTAGGGTTTGGGCTTTTTTTAAAAGAGCTAAATGCCCTTTTAAGAGCAATGCCCATACAAATGCCCTTTTCAGTGCAATGGGTAGCTTAGGTTTTTGTTAGAGTTAGGTTTTTTTATTTTTGGGGGTTGGTTGGGTAGTGGGTTTTACTGTTGGGGGGTCTTTGTATTTTCTTTTCAGGTAAAAGAGCTGATTTCTTTAGGGCAATGCCCTACAAATGGCCCTTTTAAAGGGACACTGTACCCAAAAAATTTCTTTCGTGATTTACATTGAGCATGAAATTTTAAGCAACTTTCTAATTTACTCCTATTATCAAATTTTCTTCATTCTCTTGGTATCTTTATTTGAAATGCAATAATGTAAGTTTAGATGCCGGGCCATTTTTGGTGAACAACCGGGGTTGTCCTTGCTGATTGGTGGATAAATTAATCCACCAATAAAAAAGTGCTTTCCAGAGTACTGAAACCAAAAAAAAGCTTAGATGCCTTCTTTTTCAAATAATGATAGCAAGAGAACGAAAAAAAAATTGATAATAGGAGTAAATTAGAAAGTTGCTTAAAATTGCATGCTCTTTCTGAATTATAAAATAAAAAAATTTGGTACAGTGTCCCTTTAAGGGCTATTGGTAGTTTATTGTAGGCTAGGGGCTTTTTTATTTTTATAGGGCTATTAGATTAGGTGTTTTTATTTTGGATAATTTCGTGTGTTATTTGTTGTAGTTTAGTATTTTTTGTAATTTTAGATGATTTTTTTTAGTAGTGTTAGGTTTAGTTTTTTTTAATTGGTAGTTATTTTAATTTTAGTATAACAGTTTAGTCTAATACTTAGGTTATGTTAATTTATAGTTTAAACTTAGGTTTTTTTAGTTTCACAGGTAAGTATTTATTTTAAGATAGGGATATTGTAATTTTAATTTAAAGTTAGGGGGTTGTTAGGTTTAGGGGTTAATAGTTTAATTTAGTTTTTTGCGATGTGGGGGCTAGAGCTTTAGGGGTTACCTGTGTATTAGTGGTGGCGATGTCAGGAGCAGCAGATTAGGGGTTAATAAATTTATTTTGGTGCGGCAGATTAGTGGTTAATAACATTATGTAGGTGTCGGCGATGTCAGGAGCGGCAGATTAGGGGTTAATAACTTTATTGCGATGTCGGGGGCAGCAGATTAGGGGTGTTAAGACGTGGGGTTTATGTTAGGGTGTTAGGTTTAAACGGAACTTTTTTTTCCCCATAGACATCAATGGGTTGCATTACGGAGCTTTTCATTCCGTGCTTCAGGTGTTAGTTTTTTTTCTAACTCTCTCTCCCCATTGATGTCTATCGGGAAAGCGTGCACGAGCACTTCAAAGCAGCCCTTGCATTTTGTGCAGTATGGAGCTCATCGCCACCATATCGCACGCACAAGGCGGCTTTTTAAAAACTTTTAATGGCAGCGCTATGGAGGGTAAAATAACGCAACTTTTGTTGCTTTCGTTTCGCACTCTCTATAGCACAAAACTTGTAATCTAGGTGATATTGTGTCATATTAGTCATGTGATTTGCCTGTTCTGCAGAACAGGTGTCAGACAAGAAGATTAAAATGAATCACAAACAGCACATTATCCCCATCTAGTGGACAACTGTTGTATTGCAGAATTTGTCAAAACTAAATGAAATTCTACGTATTCAGATGCTTTATTTAGTTTAACTCCCACTTGTTCCTGTGTATGTAGCAGCACATATATAGTATACGCAACATATTGCAGCACATATATAGTATACGCAACATATTGCAGCACATATATAGTATACGCAACATATTGCAGCACATATATAGTATACGCAACATATTGCAGCACATATATAGTATACGCAACATATTGCAGCACATATAGAGTATACACAGAATGTAGCAGCACATATAGAGTATACACAGAATGTAGCAGCACATATACAGTATGCACAGAATGTAGCAGCACATATACAGTATACACAGAGTGTATCAGCACATATACAGTATACACAGTATGTAGCAGCACATATACAGTATACACAGTATGTAGCAGCACATATACAGTATACACAGAATGTAGCAGCACATATACAGTATACACAGTATGTAGCAGCACATATACAGTATACACAGAATGTAGCAGCACTTATACAGTATACACAGAATGTAGCAGCACATATAGAGTATACACAGAATGTAGCAGCACATATACAGTATACACAGAATGTAGCAGCACATATACAGTATACACAGAGTGTATCAGCACATATACAGTATACACAGAATGTAGCAGCACTTATATAGTATACACAGAATGTAGCAGCACATATACAGTATACACAGAGTGTATCAGCACATATAGAGTATACACAGAGTGTAGCAGCACATATACAGTATACACAGAGTGTAGCAGCACATATACAGTATGCACAGAATGTAGCAGCACATATACAGTATACACAGAATGTAGCAGCACTTATATAGTATACACAGAATGTAGCAGCACATATAGAGTATACACAGAATGTAGCAGCACATATATAGTATACACAGAATGTAGCAGCACATATACAGTATACACAGAATGTAGCAGCACATATACAGTATACACAGAATGTAGCAGCACTTATATAGTATACACAGAATGTAGCAGCACTTATATAGTATAGACAGAATGTAGCAGCACTTATATAGTATAGACAGAATGTAGCAGCACTTATATAGTATAGACAGAATGTAGCAGCACTTATATAGTATAGACAGAATGTAGCAGCACTTATATAGTATAGACAGAATGTAGCAGCACATATATAGTATACACAGAATGTAGCAGCACATATACAGTATGCACAGAATGTAGCAGCACATATACAGTATACACAGAATGTAGCAGCACATATACAGTATACACAGTGTGTATCAGCACTTATATAGTATACACAGAATGTAGCAGCACTTATACAGTATACACAGTGTGTATCAGCACTTATATAGTATACACAGAATGTAGCAGCACTTATATAGTATAGACAGAATGTAGCAGCACATATATAGTATACACAGAATGTAGCAGCACATAAACAGTATACACAAAATGTAGCAGCACATATACAGTATACACAGAGTGTAGGAGCACATATACAGTATACACAGAGTGTAGCAGCACATATACAGTATGCACAGAATGTAGCAGCACATATACAGTATACACAGAGTGTAGGAGCACATATACAGTATACACAGAGTGTAGCAGCACATATACAGTATACACAGAGTGTAGCAGCACATATACAGTATACACAGAGTGTAGCAGCACATATACAGTATATAGTATACACAGCAGATTAGTGATGTCGCGAACTGTTCACCGGAGAACAGTTCCCTGCGAACATAGCTTGTTCGCGATGTTTGATCCGCCCCCTATGTGTCATCATAGAGGAAACTTTGACCCTGTATGTCAGAGCCTTCTGACACATTTGAGCCAATCAGCAGCAGACACTCCCTCACAGACCCTCCCAGCTCCTTTGCAGCAGCCATTTTAGACTCATTACGATCCTGCATTCTTAGTGAGAGGAGCTTTAGTGTTGCTGCTGCTGACAGTATAGGGAAATAGATAGCTAGGCAAGTGTATTTAGTGTCCACTACAGTCCTGAAGGACTCCTCTAATCTCTGCTGTAAGGACAGCACCCCAAAAAGCCCCTTTTAGGGCTATAACTTCAGTCATTTTTTTTTTCTTATTTGTAATTTTATTTGCATTTGCCTGGCTTTCAGCCTGTGTGTGAGGCTCACAGCATATACTGTGATTTGTGCCACCACTGATATCTGCTTAACATTAGTGTAAATTTAACCAACAAAATGTTTAAATCATTTTGCTAGTGTAATCTAATTTCTAGTGAAGAGGAAGGTGCTGCTGCAGTGATCATCCGCCAGGCACAGGAAGCAGAGCGGATCAAACCATATGTGAACAGGGGGAATGGTGTGGAGCCAACCAAAGGGTAGCGGCGGACTACCGCAAAAAATGCACAAAAAGAAGAGGTGGAAGGCTACTGAGCATCAGTAAAGCGGTATATTTATTTCCAATGTTAAAAAATACACATTAAAGTGAGCTCATCTATGATTAAGCGCAAGTGTGCGTGAAACATGTAAGACTGCTGTCTCCTTCCCTGTTTGTTGTGACTTTGCTCACTTTAATGTGTATTTTTTAACATTGGAAATAAATATACCGCTTTACTGATGCTCAGTAGCCTTCCACCTCTTCTTTTTGTAATCTAATTTCATTTTCTATCAGGCCTGTGTGTTTCTGGCTTACACAGCATACTGTGATTAATTGCTGTCCTAGCAGCAGCCAGCCACCACACATATCTGCTTAAAGGGACACTGTACCCAAAATTTTTCTTTCATGATTCAGATTGAGCATGAAATTTTAAGCAACTTTCTAATTTACTTCTATTATCAAATTTTCTTCATTCTCTTGGTATCTTTATTTGAAATGCAAGAATGTAAGTTAAGATGCCGGCCCATTTTTGGTGAACAACCTGGGTTGTCCTTGCTGATTGGTGGATAAATTCATCCACCAATAAAAAAGTGCTGTCCAGAGTACTGAAACCAAAAAAAAAGCTTAGATGCCTTCTTTTTCAAATAATGATAGCAAGAGAATGAAGAAAAATTGATAATAGGAGTAAATTAGAAAGTTGCTTAAAATTGCATGCTCTTTCTGAATTACTAAAGAAAAAATGTGGGTACAGTGTCCCTTTAACATTATTTTAAATTAAAAAAAAAAACGTTTAAATAATTTTGCTAGTGTAATCTTTTTTCATTTTCTATCAGGCCTGTGTGTTTCTGGCTTACACAGCATACTGTGGTTAATTGCTGCCCTAGCAGCCACGACTCATATCTGCTTAACATTATTTAAAATTTTAAGAAAAAACTTTTAAATCACTTTGCTAGTGTAATATAATTTCATTTTCCATCAGGCCTGTGTGTTTCTGGCCCACATCATATAGTGTGATTAATAGCTCTTTTTTCCACCACTTATATCTGGTGTAACATTGATGTAAAAATTTTTTTTTTTTAATTTACACTAGTCTGCTATTGTTATATAATTTTAGTTGCCAGGCCAGCCTGGCTGCCATTAGTGCCAGCCTGTGTGTCAGGCTGCCAGCATATACTGTGCCTACTTCCATCCTCAGTGCCAGTCCACCACTCCTATCTGGTGTAACATTAGTTTAAATTTTGTAAAAAAAAACTTTTACATCAGTCTTCTAGTGTTATTTAATTTTATTTTACAGGCCAGCCTGCCACTAGTGCCAGCCTGTGTGTCAGGCTGCCAGCACATACTGTGCCTAGTTCTATCCTGAGTGCCATCACTCCTATCTGTTGTAACATTAGTGTAACTTTTTTAAAAACAAACTATTACATCAGTCTGCTATTGTTATTTAATTGCAGTTGCCTGTCTGCCAGTGTGTGTGCCAGGCTCACTTTCCAACTAGTGCCACGAATCATATTTGTTATAACAGTAGTGTAAATATTTAAAATAAAAACTTTTTTGACTGTGAATCATCAGCCTGCTAGTGCAATTGAATTGCAGTTGCCTGGCTGCCAGCATGTGTGCCAGGCCCACTTGCCAACTAGTGCCACCAATCATATTTGTTATAACAGTAGTGTAAATATTTAAAAAAAAAATATTTTTTGACTGTGAAAGATCAGTCTGCTAGTGTAATCTAATTGCAGTTGCCTGCCTGCCAGCGTGTGTGCCAGGCCCACTTGCCAACTAGTTACACCAATCATATTTGTTCTAACAGTATTGTAAATATTTAAAATAAAAAATTCTTAGATTGTGAATCATCAGTCTGCTAGTGCAATTGAATTGCAGTTTCCTGCCTGCCAGCGTGTGTGCCAGGCCCACTAGCCAACTAGTGCCACCAATCATATTTGTTGTAACAGTATTGAAAAAAATTTAAATCAATTTTTTTTTTACTGTGAATCATCAGTCTGCTAGTGCCATTGAATTGCAGTTGCTTGCCTGCCAGCGTGTGTGCCAGGCCCACTTGCCAACTAGTTACACCAATCATATTTGTTCTAACAGTATTGTAAATTTTTAAAATAAAAAATTTCTTGACTGTGAAACATCAGTCATCTAGTGTAATCTAATTGCAGTTGCCTTCCTCCTAGCGTGTGTGCCACCAATCATATTTGTTCTAACAGGCTTGAAAATATTTAAACTAAAAACTTTTTTTACTGTGAATCATCAGTCTGCTAGTGCCATTGAATTGCATTTGCCTGCCTGCCAGCGTGTGTGCCAGGCCCACTTGCCGTTTCCAACTAGTGCCACCAATCATATTTGTTCTAACAGTATTGACAATTAAAAAAAAAAAAAATTGGACTGTGAAGCATCACTCAGCTAGTGTAATCTAATTGCAGTTGCCTTTCTCCCAGCCTGTGTGCCAGCCAGGCCCACTTGCCAACTAGTGCCACCAATCATATTTGTTGTCACAGTACTTTTAATATTTAAAAAAATAAAAAATTTTGACTTTGAAACATCAGTCTTTTTTTTGTTGTCAGGCTCACAGCGTATACTGTGCCCACTTGCCCAGTGCCACCACTCATAATTTGTTTAATAGTATTGTAAGTGTACATTTTAAAAAAAATGACAGGCAGAGGCAGGCCACCCCGCAGGTGCCGTCGTGGTCGTGGTGCTGTGATTCCTTTAGACCCTACAAATATGCACATTGTTCAGACGCCAGGTGCCAGGGGGGACGCAAAAAGTTCTGAGGAGGACCTAGTTGAATGGCTAACACAGGACACCCAATCTTGTACAGCTTCCGCTCCTAGTCCTCCTAACCTTGACGCACCATCCACCTCCAGCTGTGCTTTGGGCACCTCTCGTGACCAGTGCCACTCGCCCGCCTGTCGCCACCACTAGCACCACAGCCGCTTCACTTGATCTGTCAGAGGAGTTATTGACACATCAGTTGGAAGAAATGAGTGATGCGCAACCATCATTGACAGAGGATGTAGATAACAGTGATATGTCTCAGTCAGGCAGCATTACAGACATGGAGGTACAGTGTGATGATGATGATGTTGTACTCGCTGCTGCTTCCTTTGTTGATGTGTCAGATACAAGTGAAGCGGTTGATGATGATGTGTCGGTGGATGTCACGTGGGTGCCTGCTAGAAGAGAAGAAGGGGAAAGTTCAGATGGGGAGACAGGAGGAGGAGACGAGTTGGAAGCAGGGGGAGGTCGTCTCAAGGAGCTAGTGGCACAGTCAGACAGCATGCATCGGCACCCGGGGTCAGCCAGACAGCACGTCAACGCCAATCAATGCATGCTGTTGCCACCACCAGAATGCCGTCATCGCAGAGCTCAGCAGTGTGGCATTTTTTTTGTGTGTCTGCCTCTGACAACAGTGATGCCATTGGCAACCTGTGCCAAATGAAACTGAGTCGTGGGAAGTCCAACACCCACCTAGGTACAACTGCTTTGCGAAGGCACATGGTCTCACATCACAAACGCCGATGGGAAGAACACATGAGTAGAAGCAGCACACAAAATCAAAGCCACCCTCCTCCTCCTGCTCTAGCATCTTCAGCCACGTCAACCACTGCTGTCCTCCTTGCCCCCTCTCATCCATCCTCTACTGAGTCTCTCTTACGTAGCAGTTCCTGGTCATCTGCCCACAGTCGGGTGTCTGTCAAGGACATATTTGAGCGTAAGAAGCCAATTTCTCAAAGTCACCCCCTTGCCCGGCGTCTGACAGCTGGCTTGTCTGAACTCTTAGCCCGCCAGCTTTTACCATACAAGCTGGTGGAGTCTGATGCTTTCAAAAAATTTGTATCTATTGGGACACCACAGTGGAAGGTACCTGGCAGAAATTTCTTTTCACAAAAGGCAATCCCAAATCTGTAATCTATTGTGCGAAAGGAAGTAATGGCATGTCTGGCACACAGCATTGGGGCAAGGTTCCATATGACCACTGATAGCTGGTCTGCAAAGCATGGTCAGGGCAGGTATATCACCTACACTGCGCATTGGGTAAACCTGCTGACGTCTGACAAGCATGGAATGCGTGGCTCTGCAGAGGAGTTGGTGACACCGCCACGACTTGCAGGCAGGCCTGCTGCTACCTCCTCTACTCCTCCTACTCCATCCTCTTCCATAACCTCTTCCTCGGCTGAGTCCTCTTCTGCTTCTTTGTCTTGCTCCACATCAACGGCACCCTCCCAGCTCCCCAGGTACTATTCAACATCCCGGATACGGCAGTGTCACGCCGTCTTGGGGTTGACTTGCCTGAAAGTGGAGAGTCACACTGCACCAGCACTCCTGAACGCACAGGTGGATCAGTGGCTGACTCCGCACCAACTGGAAATTGGCAAGTGTTACAGAAGCATTAGTTATTTTGTTGTGAAGAGCTTATTTCCCAGCAGCAATGCCTGAACCAGCAAGCCAGCACCTAAGAAGGGCTCCAAGAAAACCGTAACAAGTATCATTTCATAAAGAGTTAACTCTTTTTTTTCAGCTTTTAGAAACTATTGCCTAAATACACGTTTGCTGGCCTCAGCTCTAAGTTTAGTGATAACAAATCCCATTGTCTAATCACCTCTGGAGCCAGACTGCTAATTGATAAGATGAACTTGTAAACTTGTTATCTTAAGTACTGTAATCCTATTGTGGCCTGTCAAAGGACAATGCTCTCTATCTAAATGTGTGATGGGGGATTTTGTGCTTCCCCCCCTCTCCCCCTGGGAGTGCCCTGTATGCATGTAACCTTAATAAAAAGCAGGCTGGGCATCCCAGTCCTGAGTTCTTGTTTGACCCTCAATCGCAGCGTTGACTCGTTTTTGTGGGCAGAAGGGTATCCTAGCTGTACTGCAGCTAAGGGAGATTATTCTATATTTGTGAGACTCATATAGAATACTATGGAAAGCAGCTTCTCCCCTCTTTAGCAATAGGGATCCAGGCTACTAAGCGGTCCATCTCTCAGCGAGACTAAGGGTAACCGTAACAGCAAGGTTGTTTCTGACAATGGAAGTAATTTGGTGGCGGCATTGAAATTGGGCAAGTTGACACATGTGCCGTGCATGGCACATGTGTGTAATCTGATTGTACAACGCTTTGTGCATAAGTACCCAGGCTTACAGGACGTCCTGAAGCAGGCCTGGAAGGTGTGTGGCCATTTCAGGCTTTCCTACACGGCCAAGGCGCACTTGTCCGATATCCAGCGTCGAAACAACATGCCAGTGAGGCGCTTAATTTGCGACAGCCTGACACGGTGGAATTCAACACTCCTAATGTTTGACCTCCTGCTCCAACAAGAAAAAGCTGTTAATGAGTATTTGTATGACCGGGGTGCTAGGACAGCCTCTGGGGAGCTAGGGATTTTTTTTGCCAAGTTAGGCTCATGCGTCCTTTTGAGGAGGTGACAAACCTAGTCAGTCGCACCGAAGGCACCATCAGCGACATCATACCATTTGTTTTCTTCCTGGAGCGTGCCCTGTGAAGAGTGCTGGATCAGGCCATAGATGAGCGTGAAGAGGAAGAGTTGTGGTGTCCATCACCACCAGAAACACCACCAGAAACACGAGGAGTTAGAGGAGGAATGTGGCTTTGAGGAGGAGGAGGAGGAAGACCAAGCACAACAGGCATCCCAGGGTGCTCTTTGTTGTCACCTCTCTGGTACCCGTGGTGTTGTACGTGGCTGGGGGGAAGAAGATACCCTCAGTGACATCAGTGAGGACGAGGAACGGGACATGATTAGCTCGGCATCCAACCTTGTGCAAATGGGGTCTTTCATGCTGTCATGCCTGTTGAGGGACCCTCGTATAAAAAAGCTGAAGGAGAACGACCTGTACTTGGTGTCCACGCTACTAGACCCCCAGTATAAGCATAAAGTGCCTGAAATGTTACCAAATTCACGCAATTCGGAAAGGATGGAGCATTTCAAAAATAAATTAAAAACTATGCTTTACACAGCTTATAAGGGTGATGTCACAGCACAACGGGAATCTAACAGGGCAAGAGATGAAAGTAATCCTCCTTCTCCTCCTCCTCCTCCTCCTCCCACAACCACGGTGGCAAGGACAGGACGCTTTCCTGATGTGTTGTTGATGGAGGACATGCGGACCTTTTTAAATCCTATGCATCGCCAGAGCCTTTCGGGATCCAGCCTCAGAGAAAGACTCAACCGACAGGTAGCAGACTACCTCGCATTAACTGCGGATCTCGACACTCTGAGGAGCGATGGACCCCTTGACTACTGGGTGTGCAGGCTTGACCTGTGGCCTGAGCTATCCCAATTTGCAATGGAACTTCTGGCCTGCCCCGCTTCAAGTGTCCTGTCCGAAAGGACCTTCAGTGCAGCAGGAGGTTTTGTCACTGAGAAGAGAAGTCGCCTAGGTCAAAAAAGTCTTGATTATCTCACCTTTATTAAAATGAATGAGGGATGGATCCCGAAGGGACTGACATTGGGCGATACATTTGAGTAAAAAAGGCCTGATGATGAGATGAGCTGCCTTGGGCTACAAATGGTAAACATGCTGGCTTTTTTTTTCTTATAATGCAGGATGACTTGCGTGACTTATCCGCCAACAACTAGTGTTCAAGCCGCAAGGTTTTAGGGCACTTTCTAACTGTTTTACAAACATCATTTTTTCTGGCCGTTGCTACAGCAGCGGCTGCAACAATACCAAATTTTTAAGTCATTTGTACATGCCTAAGTTTTCTGGCCTCTGCTGCTGCACTGTGGCTACAAAGCTCAAAGCAAAAAAAAAGGCACATAACAGTGATTAAACTGTTAAGAATAGTACTACTTAACACACCACTCATATCTGGTGGCACAGTACATTGCACGCACAGTGCCCCAAATTTGAAGTAGGAGGACCGACCAAGTATCTTTTTCCATCTCTTGGTTCCGAAAAATTATCTCCGGGTTCCATCGATGCCATACCTGTACTCTATTGTGCAAAAGGATGGCATATGTGGTTTTTCATGCTGTTGTGCCTGTTTTGGGTCGTGGGCCATCGTATAAAAAGGCTGAAGGAGAACGACCTGTACTGGGTGTCCAAGCACGTTTTTTGTTCAATATTCCTGGTTCCTCTAACTTATCTCCGGGTTCCTCAAATCAATGCCATACCTGTACTCTATTGTGCAAAAGGATGGCATATGTGGTGTTTCATGCTGTTGTGGCTGTTGAGGGTCATGGGCCATCGTATAAAACGGCTGAAGGAGAACGACCTGTACTGCCTTGCTGCTCCTTTTAGGCCGGCCAGCTCTTTGCATACATGCCCACAGACTCTGTAACAGATGCCTCTTTTAGGGAGAGGTGCAGCCATAATGCAGGGTCAGAACCTCTGTCTGCAACTGGTATACTTGATTGTGCAAAAGGAAGTAACCTTACAATGGTTCCCTGACCGCAAGTCTTGTTGTTATATTTTGGTGAGGGTAATCATGCAGGCCATTTAGACCTCCCCCGATAGGGGGAGTAACAGGGAGGAAAGTGCTAAGAATAGTACTACTTTACACAACCGAGTTAGCCATGGGTCCCAGTCCAAGACCGCATGTCTTGTTGATTTATTTGGTGTGGCTAATCATGCAGGCCATATAGTCCTCCCACCATTAGGGGTTGTAACAGGTATTAAACAAATAAGAACAGTACTACCGAAATAAACCTACTTAACATGGTTTCAAGAGCCCAGGTTTTATTGTTGTACTTTGTTAGGCTAATCATGATGTCCATGTAGACCTCCCCCGAGAGGTGGCAGTAACAGGGATGAAAGTGCTAAGAATAGTACTATTTTACACAACTGAGTTAGCCATGGGTCCCACTCCAAGACCGCATGTCTTGTTGTTTTATTTGGTGCGGCTAATCATGCAGACCATATAGACCTCCCACCATTAGGGGTTGTAACAGGTATTAAACTAATAAGAACAGTACTACTTAACACAACCTAGTTACCATGGGTCCCAGACCGCATGTCTTGTGGTTATATTTGGTGAGGGTAATCAGGCAGGCCGTATAGACCTCCCCCGATAGGGGGAGTTACAGGGATTAAAGTGCTAAGAATAGTACAACTTAACACAACCTAGTTAACATGGGTCCCAGACCCCATGTCTTGTTGTTATATTTTGTCAGGATAATCAGGCAGGCCATATAGACCTCCCCCAATAGGGGGAGTAACAGGGATTAAAGTGCAAAGAATATTACTACTAAACACAACCTAGTTACCATGGGTCCCAGACCGCATTTTTAATTATTATACTTTGTCAGGGTAATTATATATCTAACAAATCTATTTATCTTCTATCGATTCTATCTATCTCGTGTCCGGACTGTTTTGAGACAGCCACTTGTGTTTTTGACAAATTTGAAGTAGGAGGACAGACCAATCGCAGGGATTAAACTGCTAAGAATAGTACTACTTAAGAAAACCTAGTTATACCAGTACCACCATGGGTCCCAGACCGCATGTTTGGTTGTTATACTTTGTCAGGGTAATCATGCAGGCCATATAGACCTCCCCCGATAGGGGGAGTTACAGGGATGAAAGTGCTAAGAATAGTACTACTTGACACAACCTAGTTACCATGGGTCCCAGACCGCATGTTTTGTTGTTATACTTTGTCAGGGTAATCATGCGATTAACTTTGTTCAGCTTTCAGAAGCTATTTTCTTAATACAAGGTTGCTGGCATCAGCTATTGTGTGCTCTAATTAAGTTTAGTGATAAACATTCCCATTGTCTAATCATCTCCAGAGTCAGACTGCTAGTTGATAAGATGGACTGCATTGTTTCCTTGTGTTTAAATTGTTATCTGCTTAAAGGGCCACTAAACCCAAAATCTTTCTTTCATGATTCAGATAGAGAATAGAAATTTAAACAACATTACAATTTACTTCTATTATTTATTTTGCTTAATTTTTTAGATATCCTTAGTTGAAGAAAAAGCAATGCACATGGTGAGCCAATCACACGAGGCATCTATGTGCAGCAACCAATCAGCAGCTGCTGATCATATCTAGATATGCTTTTCTGCAAAGAATATCAAGAGAATAAAACAAATTAGATAATAGAAGTAAATTAGAAAGATGTTTAAAATTGCATTCTCTTTCTAAATAATGAAAGAAAAAATGTGGGTGTCATGTCCCTTTAAGTAACGTAATTCTATTGTGGCATGTCAAAGGGCGTTTGCTCTCTATCTAATGTACAATATTCTTTCAAACCCCCAGCTGGGGTCAGACCTGCATAAATACTAGGCATATAGCCTTTAATAAATATCATTCTGTTTTAAACCTGAAAACTGGCTGGGTTGTGAGTTGTTGACTCCCAAACTGTGTTTCGTCCGGTTATTGGGAGTATTGGGATATTGCCTTACTTTTCAGCGCTGACTGTGGATTTACCGGTTATACCAGCAGAGATCGTAGATTTTAATATTGCCCTCCGCTACAATTGGTGGCAAGCGGTGGGATCCGATCTTGCAGCCGAAAAGCGCAATTCGTGCAATTGTAACTGCCGAATAAGAAAAGGGAATGGCAAGCAGAATACAGCGAAAGAACCGACTACCGAAGTGAATGGAGACGGATTATTCTAAGCTAAAGAGACAAACGTTAAAGGAACTGCTAGAAGCCAGGGGAAAGATAGCCAGCAGCAAACCCAAGGCTATATTAATTGCCAAGCTGATGGAGGGAGACAGAGCTCGCAGCGCTACGCCTCCAGCAGCCATGGAGGAGACCCTATACCAGAGGGAAATGAGGACCAGGCTGGAATTTTTACCCCAACCTGTACCACGGGACATGCTATCCGTGGTAATGGCAGATGTGCAGGAGTACATGATGGCACACAGTCCGCGGAATGCATCCTCCCGAGCAGAATCCATTTCAGAAGCACTCAGCAACCCAGTAAGACCCAAAATCCCATACCATGCCTTTAAAATGTTTTGTGAGGAGAAGGATGAGATCGATGGGTATTTACAGGATTTTGAGAGACTGTGCGAGTTATATGATTTGGAGCAGTCTGTATGGGTGCCGGTGCTAGCAGGCAAGCTAGCCGGTAGGGCAGCGGAAGCGTATCGCGCTGTACCCAGGGAGGACAGCAAGGATTACGCTAAAGTGAAGAGAGCGATCTTGGAAAGATATGCCATTACCCCAGAGGCATACCGGCGCAAGTTTAGAGGCCTGCGCAAGCCCGAAAGAGATTCCCATGCAGAGTGGGCCCACTAGCTGGATCAAGCATCTCAGGGGTGGATACAGGCCAGCCAAGCTACCACCATGGAAGAATTGCGACAACTGATGCTGTTGGAGCAATTCTTTAACGGCTTGTCCCCAGAAGCCCAAGAATGGGTGAGAGATCGAAAACCCCTCACCTTAACTGAAGCAGCCAGATTAGCAGACCAGCATTTTGATGCCACTGAATGAAAGTGCTAAGAATAGTACTACTTAACACAACCTAGTTACCATGGGTCCCAGACCGCATGTTTTGTAGTTATACTTTGTCAGGGTAATCATGCAGGCCATATAGACCTCCCCTGATAGGGGGAGTAAGAGGGATTAAACTGCTAAGAACAGTACTACTTAACACAACCTAGTTACCATGGGTCCCAGACTGCGTGTCTTGTTGTTATACTTTGTCAGGGTAATCATGCAGGCCATATAGACCTCCCCCGATAGGGGGAGTAACAGGGATTAAAGTGCTAACAATAGTACTACTTAACACAACCTAGTTACCATGGATCCCAGACGGCATGTTTTATTATTATACTTTTTCAGGGGAATTATATATCTATCAAATCTATCTATTTATCTTCTATCGATTCTATCTAACTATCAATCTATGTATATCTATCTATCAAATCTATCTATCTCGTGTCCGGACTGTTTTGAGACAGCCACTTGTGTTTTTGACAAAGTTGAAGTAGGAGGACAGACCAATCATCTTCTTCCATCTCCCTGTTCCAAAAATGCAGGCCATATAGATCTCCCCCGATAGGGGGAGTAGCAGGTAGTAGTAAACTGCTAAGAATAGTACTACTTAACACACCACAGGTCCCAGACCGCATGTCTTATTGTTATACTCTGTCAGGGAAATTATATATCTTTCAAATCTATCTATTTATCTATCAAATCTATCTAACTATCAATCGTATCTATCAAATGTATATTGCATCTATTGATCGATGTAATTCATATCTATAAAATGTATATTGCATCTTTTGATCAATAAAATTCGTATCTATCAAATGGATATTGCATCTATTGATCTATGTAATTCGTATCTATCAAATGTATATTGCATCTATTGAGCTATGTAATTTGTATCTATCAAATGGATATTGCATCTATTGAGCTACGTAATTCATATCTATCAAATGGATATTGCATCTATTGAGCTACGTAATTCATATCTATCAAATGGATATTGCATCTATTGATCGATGTAATTCGTATCTATCAAATGGATATTGCATCTATTGATCGATGTAATTCGTATCTATCAAATGGATATTGCATCTATTGAGCTATGTAATCTATGTATCTATCTATCAAATCTATCTATCTCGTGGTTGTGCAAATGGACTGTTTGCGGTTGTTTGCGGTGCGTTACACTTGGAGTTTGGTCTGTCACTGTGAAGCGGGCGTAACCCTTACACTACCTGATCGATACGACATCATAACTGATGTTTTAAAGCACGTTATTGCAAACAATTTATTAATGTTAGGTGATTTAGGCCTTTTATGGGTTAAAAGCAGACTCTGCATCAACTATGTATATTTTCCATGGAGGTTGTAACAGGTATTAAACTAATAAGAACAGTACTACTTAACACAACCTAGTTACCATGGGTCCCAGACCGCATGTCTTGTGGTTATATTTGGTGAGGGTAATCAGGCAGGCCGTATAGACCTCCCCCGATAGGGGGAGTTACAGGGATTAAAGTGCTAAGAATAGTACAACTTAACACAACCTAGTTAACATGGGTCCCAGACCCCATGTCTTGTTGTTATATTTTGTCAGGATAATCAGGCAGGCCATATAGACCTCCCCCAATAGGGGGAGTAACAGGGATTAAAGTGCAAAGAATATTACTACTAAACACAACCTAGTTACCATGGGTCCCAGACCGCATTTTTAATTATTATACTTTGTCAGGGTAATTATATATCTAACAAATCTATTTATCTTCTATCGATTCTATCTATCTCGTGTCCGGACTGTTTTGAGACAGCCACTTGTGTTTTTGACAAATTTGAAGTAGGAGGACAGACCAATCGCAGGGATTAAACTGCTAAGAATAGTACTACTTAAGAAAACCTAGTTATACCAGTACCACCATGGGTCACAGACCGCATGTTTGGTTGTTATACTTTGTCAGGGTAATCATGCAGGCCATATAGACCTCCCCCGATAGGGGGAGTTACAGGGATGAAAGTGCTAAGAATAGTACTACTTGACACAACCTAGTTACCATGGGTCCCAGACCGCATGTTTTGTTGTTATACTTTGTCAGGGTAATCATGCGATTAACTTTGTTCAGCTTTCAGAAGCTATTTTCTTAATACAAGGTTGCTGGCATCAGCTATTGTGTGCTCTAATTAAGTTTAGTGATAAACATTCCCATTGTCTAATCATCTCCAGAGTCAGACTGCTAGTTGATAAGATGGACTGCATTGTTTCCTTGTGTTTAAATTGTTATCTGCTTAAAGGGCCACTAAACCCAAAATCTTTCTTTCATGATTCAGATAGAGAATAGAAATTTAAACAACATTACAATTTACTTCTATTATTTATTTTGCTTAATTTTTTAGATATCCTTAGTTGAAGAAAAAGCAATGCACATGGTGAGCCAATCACACGAGGCATCTATGTGCAGCAACCAATCAGCAGCTGCTGATCATATCTAGATATGCTTTTCTGCAAAGAATATCAAGAGAATAAAACAAATTAGATAATAGAAGTAAATTAGAAAGATGTTTAAAATTGCATTCTCTTTCTAAATAATGAAAGAAAAAATGTGGGTGTCATGTCCCTTTAAGTAACGTAATTCTATTGTGGCATGTCAAAGGGCGTTTGCTCTCTATCTAATGTACAATATTCTTTCAAACCCCCAGCTGGGGTCAGACCTGCATAAATACTAGGCATATAGCCTTTAATAAATATCATTCTGTTTTAAACCTGAAAACTGGCTGGGTTGTGAGTTGTTGACTCCCAAACTGTGTTTCGTCCGGTTATTGGGAGTATTGGGATATTGCCTTACTTTTCAGCGCTGACTGTGGATTTACCGGTTATACCAGCAGAGATCGTAGATTTTAATATTGCCCTCCGCTACAATTGGTGGCAAGCGGTGGGATCCGATCTTGCAGCCGAAAAGCGCAATTCGTGCAATTGTAACTGCCGAATAAGAAAAGGGAATGGCAAGCAGAATACAGCGAAAGAACCGACTACCGAAGTGAATGGAGACGGATTATTCTAAGCTAAAGAGACAAACGTTAAAGGAACTGCTAGAAGCCAGGGGAAAGATAGCCAGCAGCAAACCCAAGGCTATATTAATTGCCAAGCTGATGGAGGGAGACAGAGCTCGCAGCGCTACGCCTCCAGCAGCCATGGAGGAGACCCTATACCAGAGGGAAATGAGGACCAGGCTGGAATTTTTACCCCAACCTGTACCACGGGACATGCTATCCGTGGTAATGGCAGATGTGCAGGAGTACATGATGGCACACAGTCCGCGGAATGCATCCTCCCGAGCAGAATCCATTTCAGAAGCACTCAGCAACCCAGTAAGACCCAAAATCCCATACCATGCCTTTAAAATGTTTTGTGAGGAGAAGGATGAGATCGATGGGTATTTACAGGATTTTGAGAGACTGTGCGAGTTATATGATTTGGAGCAGTCTGTATGGGTGCCGGTGCTAGCAGGCAAGCTAGCCGGTAGGGCAGCGGAAGCGTATCGCGCTGTACCCAGGGAGGACAGCAAGGATTACGCTAAAGTGAAGAGAGCGATCTTGGAAAGATATGCCATTACCCCAGAGGCATACCGACGCAAGTTTAGAGGCCTGCGCAAGCCCGAAAGAGATTCCCATGCAGAGTGGGCCCACTAGCTGGATCAAGCATCTCAGGGGTGGATACAGGCCAGCCAAGCTACCACCATGGAAGAATTGCGACAACTGATGCTGTTGGAGCAATTCTTTAACGGCTTGTCCCCAGAAGCCCAAGAATGGGTGAGAGATCGAAAACCCCTCACCTTAACTGAAGCAGCCAGATTAGCAGACCAGCATTTTGATGCCACTGAATGAAAGTGCTAAGAATAGTACTACTTAACACAACCTAGTTACCATGGGTCCCAGACCGCATGTTTTGTAGTTATACTTTGTCAGGGTAATCATGCAGGCCATATAGACCTCCCCTGATAGGGGGAGTAAGAGGGATTAAACTGCTAAGAACAGTACTACTTAACACAACCTAGTTACCATGGGTCCCAGACTGCGTGTCTTGTTGTTATACTTTGTCAGGGTAATCATGCAGGCCATATAGACCTCCCCCGATAGGGGGAGTAACAGGGATTAAAGTGCTAACAATAGTACTACTTAACACAACCTAGTTACCATGGATCCCAGACGGCATGTTTTATTATTATACTTTTTCAGGGGAATTATATATCTATCAAATCTATCTATTTATCTTCTATCGATTCTATCTAACTATCAATCTATGTATATCTATCTATCAAATCTATCTATCTCGTGTCCGGACTGTTTTGAGACAGCCACTTGTGTTTTTGACAAAGTTGAAGTAGGAGGACAGACCAATCATCTTCTTCCATCTCCCTGTTCCAAAAATGCAGGCCATATAGATCTCCCCCGATAGGGGGAGTAGCAGGTAGTAGTAAACTGCTAAGAATAGTACTACTTAACACACCACAGGTCCCAGACCGCATGTCTTATTGTTATACTCTGTCAGGGAAATTATATATCTTTCAAATCTATCTATTTATCTATCAAATCTATCTAACTATCAATCGTATCTATCAAATGTATATTGCATCTATTGATCGATGTAATTCATATCTATAAAATGTATATTGCATCTTTTGATCAATAAAATTCGTATCTATCAAATGGATATTGCATCTATTGATCTATGTAATTCGTATCTATCAAATGTATATTGCATCTATTGAGCTATGTAATTTGTATCTATCAAATGGATATTGCATCTATTGAGCTACGTAATTCATATCTATCAAATGGATATTGCATCTATTGAGCTACGTAATTCATATCTATCAAATGGATATTGCATCTATTGATCGATGTAATTCGTATCTATCAAATGGATATTGCATCTATTGATCGATGTAATTCGTATCTATCAAATGGATATTGCATCTATTGAGCTATGTAATCTATGTATCTATCTATCAAATCTATCTATCTCGTGGTTGTGCAAATGGACTGTTTGCGGTTGTTTGCGGTGCGTTACACTTGGAGTTTGGTCTGTCACTGTGAAGCGGGCGTAACCCTTACACTACCTGATCGATACGACATCATAACTGATGTTTTAAAGCACGTTATTGCAAACAATTTATTAATGTTAGGTGATTTAGGCCTTTTATGGGTTAAAAGCAGACTCTGCATCAACTATGTAATTTTTCCATGGGAGTTTTGCCATGGATCCCCCTCCAGCATGCCACAGTCCAGGTGTTAGTACCCTTGAAACAATTTTTCCATCACTATTGTGGCCAGAAAGAGTCTGTTACAGAAGCATTAGTTATTTTGTTGTGAAGAGCTTATTTCCCAGCAGCAATGCCTGAACCAGCAAGCCAGCGCCTAAGAAGGGCTCCAAGAAAACCGTAACAAGTTTCATTTCATAAAGAGTTAACTCTTTTTTTTCAGCTTTTAGAAACTATTGTCTAATCACCTCTGGAGCCAGACTGCTAATTGATAAGATGAACTTGTAAACTTGTTATCTTAAGTACTGTAATCCTATTGTGGCCTGTCAAAGGACAGTGCTCTCTATCTAAATGTGTGATGGGGGATTTTGTGCTTCCCCCCCTCTCCCCCTGGGAGTGCCCTGTGTGCATGTAACCTTAATAAAAAGCAGGCTGGGCATCCCAGTCCTGAGTTCTTGTTTGACCCTCAATCGCAGCGTTGACTCGTTTTTGTGGGCAGAAGGGTATCCTAGCTGTACTGCAGCTAAGGGAGATTATTCTATATTTGCGAGACTCATATAGAATACTATGGAAAGCAGCTTCTCCCCTCTTTAGCAATAGGGATCCAGGCTACTAAGCGGTCCATCTCTCAGCGAGACTAAGGGTAACCGTAACATTTGGCGGCAGCGGCGGGATTTTCCTGGATTTCCTAGGAGAGGTACAGAACGGATGGAGAGCGCTTACGAAAAATTGAAGCGTACAACCCTAAAGGATTTACTTGAAAGCAGAGGGGGGTACGCCAGCAACCGGCCGAGGAGAGAGCTGATCACAGAATTGACCGAACTGGATCAGAGCTTCACAATGGCGGAAACACCGACCACGATTAGTGACGAAAAAACCAGGATTGTTCGGGAAAGGCTCTCATTATACGGGCCGAACCCCTCCATGGAATTGGTACAGCAGTTGATGGCGGAGGCGGACAAGGATATACGAGAGACTCGAGCCCACGAACTCAACCTAGCGAACGCACACCGCAATGCTGAAGCCCCGCAGGTAATCATCCCTGTCGAAAATGCTGGGAGGCCCAAGATACCCTATGCGGCATTTCGACCCTTCCTAGAGAGCGAGACAGGGATTGATGAATATTTGGCGGACTTCGAAAGGCAATGTGCCCTGCACCAGATTCCCAACAGAGAGTGGCCCACGATATTGTCTGGGAAACTATCCGGGCGAGCCCTGGAAGCCTTTCGTACTCTGGGTGCTGATGAAGTGACACAGTATGAGCTAGTTAAGGAGACACTGTTGCGACGATACGCTGTAACTCCGGACACGTATCGCCGACAGTTTCGGGGCACGGAAAAGAAGCCTAACGATACCCATATGGAATGGGCGCACCGAATGCGGAGAGCGGCAAATCACTGGCTGAGCGGAAGTAAAGCGGTGACTGGGGAGGAAATTTTACAATTGTTTCTCTTAGAACATTTTTATAATGGCATGGAACAGCAAGGGAAGGAATGGCTGCGAGACAGGCGGCCTTCTACCTTAGAAGAAGCAGCCAAATTGGCCGATGAACATTATGACTCCCGTCTTCACGAACCCATGAACTACCGAGCTCCAGCACGGGTCGAACCCAGAGAGGTTTACCGTGCACCCCCTCGTGCTGAATTCCGAGCCCCGGTGCCCACAGGGCCCGTCCGACACTCAGGACCACCCAATAACAGCTCTGAGCGTCCCAGACCGACTTGCCACCGATGCAAGCAACCAGGGCATTTCATGGCTAGCTGCCCCCTTAATACGCACCAGACACCCAGGAATTACAATTACCCCTCTGGGTCCTATCGTCCGGCCCGGGCCCTCTGTGTTAACCAAGAGGCCCCTATGGAGGGATATGTGGGGCCGCTTCACGAGGCAGACCCTGTATATGCTGCCTCAGATAACCGCCAGCACCATCGGCAGAGGGTATGGCTCGAGGGGCGATCTACCGAGGGATTGCGAGACACAGGGGCTACTATCACGCTGGTACAGAGTCATTTGGTGCCAGAGCACAAGCGATCCGGACAGACGGTGGCCGTTAGAGTGGCGGGGGGGGATGTGTACAAAATTCCAACAGCTAAAGTGCATCTTGATTGGGGAGCGGGAAAGGGGGCTGTGAACGTGGGCCTAATGGATAATTTACCTGCCGAAGTACTACTGGGCAACGATTTGGGCCCCATGACTTCTGCCTATGCTCCAGTATGCAACAACGAAGCGGACCCAGTGACTACACGGGCCCAAGCCCGGACGGAGCGAGAGCTTTCACCAGTGCGGGAGACACAGGTAAGACCTACCCCGACCTTGCCTGACAGGTTAGGCCCCATACCCTGGGACACCCCAGATGCTTTCGAGGCAGAGTCTAAGACTGACCCGACCTTACAAAAGTACCGGGAACGAGCAGAGACCGGAGGGGGCGGGGCAGATAACGAAACATTCTTATGGGAAAAAGGGAAACTATACCGCTGGACAGAGAAAAGGGGACAGCGTAGGCGACAGCTGGTAGTGCCCCACAAATACCGTCAAGAAATCCACAAAATAGGCCACGACATCCCCTTAGCAGGCCACCTAGCCGTTACCCGTACCCTACACCGCATTACTCACACGTTCTTTTGGCCAGGGGTGCACGCTGACGTTAGAACTTACTGTAACACCTGCGATGTGTGTCAACGAGTAGGAAGGCGAGGCGATCACCCTAAAGCCCAGCTAGTAAATATGCCCATTGTAGAGGAACCCTTCAGCCGGGTTGCTATTGACCTAGTGGGACCACTGGCTACCCCTAGTCCCTCCGGTAAGCGATACATTCTTACCGTAGTGGACTACGCTACCAGGTACCCAGAGGCTGTCGCCCTATCCAACATACAAGCGGATACGGTAGCGAATGCACTAGTACAGGTGTTCTCCCGGGTAGGATTTCCAAAAGAAATCCTATCCGACCGAGGCACCCAATTTACGGCTGAATTGACCCAACAACTCTGGCAGGTTTGCAAAATTAAGTCCCTCCTAAGCTCCCCATACCACCCCCAGACGAACGGGCTGTGTGAGAGGTTCAATGGGACCCTCAAGCAAATGCTCAAGACGTTCACTCAGGAATACCGAGACTGGGAACGCTTCCTGCCGCACCTCCTATTTGCTTATCGGGAGGTGCCCCAGGAAACGACAGGGTTCTCTCCCTTTGAGTTGCTCTACGGAAGAAAGGTACGGGGACCCCTAAACCTGATCCGGGAGCACTGGGAGGGAGAGATGGAGGCTGACGGTGTCCCAATTGTGCCATACGTGCTGGAACTCAGGGACCGAATGGAGCAATTAGCCAAATCCGTGCGGGCTAATCTCCAGTTGGCCCAGAGAAGACAGAAAGTATGGTACGATCGGGGGGCCCGAAAGAGAATCTTCACCATAGGACAAAAGGTGTTAGTACTTAAGCCGGTGAAGACAGACAAATTGCAGGCGTCCTGGCAGGGTCCCTACCAGATCGTAGAGAAAAGGGGAGACACCACTTATGTGATAGCTAGCTGCCACGACAACAATCTTAGAAAGACATTCCATGTAAACATGCTCAAGGAATATTTTGAGCGACCAGAGAACGTGACGGCCGTATGTTGTTCCCCTCAGGAAGACCCCGACAGTTTACCCATTCCAGACCTATTAGAAAAGAGCCTCCCCACAGGTATAGTGGCGCAGGTTCAGATAGGGGACCGACTTAGCCCCACTGAAAGGGAGCAGCTCAACCAACTCCTCTGTTACGGTTACCCTTAGTCTCGCTGAGAGATGGACCGCTTAGTAGCCTGGATCCCTATTGCTAAAGAGGGGAGAAGCTGCTTTCCATAGTATTCTATATGAGTCTCGCAAATATAGAATAATCTCCCTTAGCTGCAGTACAGCTAGGATACCCTTCTGCCCACAAAAACGAGTCAACGCTGCGATTGAGGGTCAAACAAGAACTCAGGACTGGGATGCCCAGCCTGCTTTTTATTAAGGTTACATGCACACAGGGCACTCCCAGGGGGAGAGGGGGGGAAGCACAAAATCCCCCATCACACATTTAGATAGAGAGCACTGTCCTTTGACAGGCCACAATAGGATTACAGTACTTAAGATAACAAGTTTACAAGTTCATCTTATCAATTAGCAGTCTGGCTCCAGAGGTGATTAGACAATAGTTTCTAAAGGCTGAAAAAAAAGAGTTAACTCTTTATGAAATGAAACTTGTTACAGTTTTCTTGGAGCCCTTCTTAGGCGCTGGCTTGCTGGTTCAGGCATTGCTGCTGGGAAATAAGCTCTTCACAACAAAATAACTAATGCTTCTGTAACATTGCTCCCTTTCTGTGGAACACTCTGGCAGACACGGTCTGACCCCTTTTCGGGGCAGACTAAGGCTGTCCAGACCGCTGGTTATGCGGGGCTGAGGTCGGTTTGTCTGGACAACCCGTCGGCGTTGCCATTCTGTTTCCCAGGTCTGTAAGTAATGGTGAAATTGAAGGTTTGCAACGATAAGCTCCAACGTAATAGCCTGCCGTTATCTCCAGAGACCCGGTTCAGCCACACCAACGGGTTATGGTCGGTGACCAGAGTGAACTCCTGACCATATAAATAGGGAGTCAATTTCTTTAATGCCCACACCAAAGCCAAACACTCCTTTTCGACCGCTGCATAGCTGACTTCGCGGGGCAGGAGCTTCCGGCTGATGTAGGCAACTGGATGCTCCCCTCCATCTTCGCCTACTTGGCTGAGGACGGCTCCCAGCCCGAACATGGAAGCATCGGTATGGACGATAAAACGTTTGTTAAGGGCTGGGGCCGCCAAGACAGGAGCGTTAATTAGAGCATTTTTGAGAGCCTGGAAAGCCGTTTCACAGTGGGGAGACCACAGGACCTGTCGAGGTAAGTTCTTCTTGGTCAAGTCAGTCAGGGGTTTGGCAAGTGTGCTGTAGTCTGGTACGAACCGTCTATAGTACCCTGCCGTGCCCAGGAAGGCTAGGACCTGAGTCTTAGTGATGGGGGTGGGCCAATTGGCGACAGCTTCTATTTTGGCCGGCTCTGGTCGCTGCTTTCCACACCCCACCCGGTGACCCAGGTACTGTACCTCGGCCATCCCAAAGTGGCATTTTTCTGGCTTCAGAGTCAGGCCAGCAGCCCGGATCTGATCCAGAACCATTCCCACATGAGCTAAGTGGTCCTCCCAGGACTCACTGTGGATCGCTATGTCGTCCAGGTAGGCGCAAGCAAAACTCTGGAAGCCATCCAGGAGCCTATCCACCAAGCGCTGGAATGTAGCTGGGGCATTCTTCATCCCAAACGGCATTACCCTAAACTGATATAAGCCGAATGGGGTGACGAATGCCGACTTGGGGATAGCCTCCGGGGCCAGGGGAATCTGCCAGTAACCTTTGCAGAGGTCAATAGTGGTCAGGTAATTTCCCCTGGCTATACGATCGAGTAGCTCGTCTACCCTGGGCATAGGGTAAGCGTCCGTCACGGTATTTTCATTGAGCCTCCGATAGTCTACGCAGAACCGGGTGGTCCCATCTTTCTTGGGCACCAAGACAACTGGGGAGGCCCAGGGACTATCGGAGGGCTCAATTACCCTGAGCTGGAGCATCTCATCGATCTCCTTCTTCATTCCTGTCCTAACTGCTTCGGGGATTCGGTACGGAGCCTGGCGCAAGGGAGCTTGTCCCGGAGTATCTACCTGGTGGGTGGTTAAAGTAGTGTACCCTGGCTTCGGGGAGAAGGTGAGGTGTTTGGACTGGAGGAGTTGGTTGAGCTGCTCCCTTTCAGTGGGGCTAAGTCGGTCCCCTATCTGAACCTGCGCCACTATACCTGTGGGGAGGCTCTTTTCTAATAGGTCTGGAATGGGTAAACTGTCGGGGTCTTCCTGAGGGGAACAACATACGGCCGTCACGTTCTCTGGTCGCTCAAAATATTCCTTGAGCATGTTTACATGGAATGTCTTTCTAAGATTGTTGTCGTGGCAGCTAGCTATCACATAAGTGGTGTCTCCCCTTTTCTCTACGATCTGGTAGGGACCCTGCCAGGACGCCTGCAATTTGTCTGTCTTCACCGGCTTAAGTACTAACACCTTTTGTCCTATGGTGAAGATTCTCTTTCGGGCCCCCCGATCGTACCATACTTTCTGTCTTCTCTGGGCCAACTGGAGATTAGCCCGCACGGATTTGGCTAATTGCTCCATTCGGTCCCTGAGTTCCAGCACGTATGGCACAATTGGGACACCGTCAGCCTCCATCTCTCCCTCCCAGTGCTCCCGGATCAGGTTTAGGGGTCCCCGTACCTTTCTTCCGTAGAGCAACTCGAAGGGAGAGAACCCTGTCGTTTCCTGGGGCACCTCCCGATAAGCAAATAGGAGGTGCGGCAGGAAGCGTTCCCAGTCTCGGTATTCCTGAGTGAACGTCTTGAGCATTTGCTTGAGGGTCCCATTGAACCTCTCACACAGCCCGTTCGTCTGGGGGTGGTATGGGGAGCTTAGGAGGGACTTAATTTTGCAAACCTGCCAGAGTTGTTGGGTCAATTCAGCCGTAAATTGGGTGCCTCGGTCGGATAGGATTTCTTTTGGAAATCCTACCCGGGAGAACACCTGTACTAGTGCATTCGCTACCGTATCCGCTTGTATGTTGGATAGGGCGACAGCCTCTGGGTACCTGGTAGCGTAGTCCACTACGGTAAGAATGTATCGCTTACCGGAGGGACTAGGGGTAGCCAGTGGTCCCACTAGGTCAATAGCAACCCGGCTGAAGGGTTCCTCTACAATGGGCATATTTACTAGCTGGGCTTTAGGGTGATCGCCTCGCCTTCCTACTCGTTGACACACATCGCAGGTGTTACAGTAAGTTCTAACGTCAGCGTGCACCCCTGGCCAAAAGAACGTGTGAGTAATGCGGTGTAGGGTACGGGTAACGGCTAGGTGGCCTGCTAAGGGGATGTCGTGGCCTATTTTGAGGATTTCTTGACGGTATTTGTGGGGCACTACCAGCTGTCGCCTACGCTGTCCCCTTTTCTCTGTCCAGCGGTATAGTTTCCCTTTTTCCCATAAGAATGTTTCGTTATCTGCCCCGCCCCCTCCGGTCTCTGCTCGTTCCCGGTACTTTTGTAAGGTCGGGTCAGTCTTAGACTCTGCCTCGAAGGCATCTGGGGTGTCCCAGGGTATGGGGCCTAACCTGTCAGGCAAGGTCGGGGTAGGTCTTACCTGTGTCTCCCGCACTGGTGAGAGCTCTCGCTCCGTCCGGGCTTGGGCCCGTGTAGTCACTGGGTCCGCCTCGTTGTTGCATACTGGAGCATAGGCAGAAGTCATGGGGCCCAAATCGTTGCCCAGTAGTACTTCGGCAGGTAAATTATCCATTAGGCCCACGTTCACAGCCCCCTTTCCCGCTCCCCAATCAAGATGCACTTTAGCTGTTGGAATTTTGTACACATCCCCCCCCGCCACTCTAACGGCCACAGTCTGTCCGGATCGCTTGTGCTCTGGCACCAAATGACTCTGTACCAGCGTGATAGTAGCCCCTGTGTCTCGCAATCCCTCGGTAGATCGCCCCTCGAGCCATACCCTCTGCCGATGGTGCTGGCGGTTATCTGAGGCAGCATATACAGGGTCTGCCTCGTGAAGCGGCCCCACATATCCCTCCATAGGGGCCTCTTGGTTAACACAGAGGGCCCGGGCCGGACGATAGGACCCAGAGGGGTAATTGTAATTCCTGGGTGTCTGGTGCGTATTAAGGGGGCAGCTAGCCATGAAATGCCCTGGTTGCTTGCATCGGTGGCAAGTCGGTCTGGGACGCTCAGAGCTGTTATTGGGTGGTCCTGAGTGTCGGACGGGCCCTGTGGGCACCAGGGCTCGGAATTCAGCACGAGGGGGTGCACGGTAAACCTCTCTGGGTTCGACCCGTGCTGGAGCTCGGTAGTTCATGGGTTCGTGAAGACGGGAGTCATAATGTTCATCGGCCAATTTGGCTGCTTCTTCTAAGGTAGAAGGCCGCCTGTCTCGCAGCCATTCCTTCCCTTGCTGTTCCATGCCATTATAAAAATGTTCTAAGAGAAACAATTGTAAAATTTCCTCCCCAGTCACCGCTTTACTTCCGCTCAGCCAGTGATTTGCCGCTCTCCGCATTCGGTGCGCCCATTCCATATGGGTATCGTTAGGCTTCTTTTCCGTGCCCCGAAACTGTCGGCGATACGTGTCCGGAGTTACAGCGTACCGTCGCAACAGTGTCTCCTTAACTAGCTCATACTGTGTCACTTCCTCAGCACCCAGAGTACGAAAGGCTTCCAGGGCTCGCCCGGATAGTTTCCCAGACAATATCGTGGGCCACTCTCTGTTGGGAATCTGGTGCAGGGCACATTGCCTTTCGAAGTCCGCCAAATATTCATCAATCCCTGTCTCGCTCTCTAGGAAGGGTCGAAATGCCGCATAGGGTATCTTGGGCCTCCCAGCATTTTCGACAGGGATGATTACCTGCGGGGCTTCAGCATTGCGGTGTGCGTTCGCTAGGTTGAGTTCGTGGGCTCGAGTCTCTCGTATATCCTCGTCCGCCTCCGCCATCAACTGCTGTACCAATTCCATGGAGGGGTTCGGCCCGTATAATGAGAGCCTTTCCCGAACAATCCTGGTTTTTTCGTCACTAATCGTGGTCGGTGTTTCCGCCATTGTGAAGCTCTGATCCAGTTCGGTCAATTCTGCGATCAGCTCTCTCCTCGGCCGGTTGCTGGCGTACCCCCCTTTGCTTTCAAGTAAATCCTTTAGGGTTGTACGCTTCAATTTTTCGTAAGCGCTCTCCATCCGTTCTGTACCTCTCCTAGGAAATCCAGGAAAATCCCGCCGCTGCCGCCAAATGTTACGGTTACCCTTAGTCTCGCTGAGAGATGGACCGCTTAGTAGCCTGGATCCCTATTGCTAAAGAGGGGAGAAGCTGCTTTCCATAGTATTCTATATGAGTCTCGCAAATATAGAATAATCTCCCTTAGCTGCAGTACAGCTAGGATACCCTTCTGCCCACAAAAACGAGTCAACGCTGCGATTGAGGGTCAAACAAGAACTCAGGACTGGGATGCCCAGCCTGCTTTTTATTAAGGTTACATGCACACAGGGCACTCCCAGGGGGAGAGGGGGGGAAGCACAAAATCCCCCATCACACATTTAGATAGAGAGCACTGTCCTTTGACAGGCCACAATAGGATTACAGTACTTAAGATAACAAGTTTACAAGTTCATCTTATCAATTAGCAGTCTGGCTCCAGAGGTGATTAGACAATAGTTTCTAAAGGCTGAAAAAAAAGAGTTAACTCTTTATGAAATGAAACTTGTTACAGTTTTCTTGGAGCCCTTCTTAGGCGCTGGCTTGCTGGTTCAGGCATTGCTGCTGGGAAATAAGCTCTTCACAACAAAATAACTAATGCTTCTGTAACATCCTCCAGTCCAAACACCTCACCTTCTCCCCGAAGCCAGGGTACACTACTTTAACCACCCACCAGGTAGATACTCCGGGACAAGCTCCCTTGCGCCAGGCTCCGTACCGAATCCCCGAAGCAGTTAGGACAGGAATGAAGAAGGAGATCGATGAGATGCTCCAGCTCAGGGTAATTGAGCCCTCCGATAGTCCCTGGGCCTCCCCAGTTGTCTTGGTGCCCAAGAAAGATGGGACCACCCGGTTCTGCGTAGACTATCGGAGGCTCAATGAAAATACTGTGACGGACGCTTACCCTATGCCCAGGGTAGACGAGCTACTCGATCGTATAGCCAGGGGAAATTACCTGACCACTATTGACCTCTGCAAAGGTTACTGGCAGATTCCCCTGGCCCCGGAGGCTATCCCCAAGTCGGCATTCGTCACCCCATTCGGCTTATATCAGTTTAGGGTAATGCCGTTTGGGATGAAGAATGCCCCAGCTACATTCCAGCGCTTGGTGGATAGGCTCCTGGATGGCTTCCAGAGTTTTGCTTGCGCCTACCTGGACGACATAGCGATCCACAGTGAGTCCTGGGAGGACCACTTAGCTCATGTGGGAATGGTTCTGGATCAGATCCGGGCTGCTGGCCTGACTCTGAAGCCAGAAAAATGCCACTTTGGGATGGCCGAGGTACAGTACCTGGGTCACCGGGTGGGGTGTGGAAAGCAGCGACCAGAGCCGGCCAAAATAGAAGCTGTCGCCAATTGGCCCACCCCCATCACTAAGACTCAGGTCCTAGCCTTCCTGGGCACGGCAGGGTACTATAGACGGTTCGTACCAGACTACAGCACACTTGCCAAACCCCTGACTGACTTGACCAAGAAGAACTTACCTCGACAGGTCCTGTGGTCTCCCCACTGTGAAACGGCTTTCCAGGCTCTCAAAAATGCTCTAATTAACGCTCCTGTCTTGGCGGCCCCAGCCCTTAACAAACGTTTTATCGTCCATACAGATGCTTCCATGTTCGGGCTGGGAGCCGTCCTCAGCCAAGTAGGCGAAGATGGAGGGGAGCATCCAGTTGCCTACATCAGCCGGAAGCTCCTGCCCCGCGAAGTCAGCTATGCAGCGGTCGAAAAGGAGTGTTTGGCTTTGGTGTGGGCATTAAAGAAATTGACTCCCTATTTATATGGTCAGGAGTTCACTCTGGTCACCGACCATAACCCGTTGGTGTGGCTGAACCGGGTCTCTGGAGATAACGGCAGGCTATTACGTTGGAGCTTATCGTTGCAAACCTTCAATTTCACCATTACTTACAGACCTGGGAAACAGAATGGCAACGCCGACGGGTTGTCCAGACAAACCGACCTCAGCCCCGCATAACCAGCGGTCTGGACAGCCTTAGTCTGCCCCGAAAAGGGGTCAGACCGTGTCTGCCAGAGTGTTCCACAGAAAGGGAGCAATGTTACAGAAGCATTAGTTATTTTGTTGTGAAGAGCTTATTTCCCAGCAGCAATGCCTGAACCAGCAAGCCAGCGCCTAAGAAGGGCTCCAAGAAAACCGTAACAAGTTTCATTTCATAAAGAGTTAACTCTTTTTTTTCAGCTTTTAGAAACTATTGTCTAATCACCTCTGGAGCCAGACTGCTAATTGATAAGATGAACTTGTAAACTTGTTATCTTAAGTACTGTAATCCTATTGTGGCCTGTCAAAGGACAGTGCTCTCTATCTAAATGTGTGATGGGGGATTTTGTGCTTCCCCCCCTCTCCCCCTGGGAGTGCCCTGTGTGCATGTAACCTTAATAAAAAGCAGGCTGGGCATCCCAGTCCTGAGTTCTTGTTTGACCCTCAATCGCAGCGTTGACTCGTTTTTGTGGGCAGAAGGGTATCCTAGCTGTACTGCAGCTAAGGGAGATTATTCTATATTTGCGAGACTCATATAGAATACTATGGAAAGCAGCTTCTCCCCTCTTTAGCAATAGGGATCCAGGCTACTAAGCGGTCCATCTCTCAGCGAGACTAAGGGTAACCGTAACAGAGTCCTTGTGGGTTTTAAAGTTCGCCTGCCTATTGAAGTCAATGGCGGTTCACCGGTTCGCGATCAGTAGCGGAAGTTCGAGTCCGCCGTTCGCAAACCAAAATTTTTAAGTTTGCGACATCACTACAGCAGATTGCAGCACATATACAGTATACACAGGATGTAGCAGCACATATACAGTATACACAGAGTGTAGCAGCGCATATACAGTATACACAGCGTGTAGCAGCACATATACAGTATACACAGCGTGTAGCAGCACATATATAGTATACACAGCGTGTAGCAGCACATATACAGTATACACAGTGTGTAGCAGCACATATACAGTATACACAGAATGTAGCAGCACATATACATCATACACAGCATATTGCAGCACATATACAGTATACACAGGATGTAGCAGCACATATACAGTATACACAGAATGTAGCAGCACATATACAGTATAAACAGAATGTAACAGCACATATACAGTATACACAGAATGTAGCAGCACATATACAGTATACACTGAATGTAACAGCACATATACAGTATACACAGAGTGTAACAGCACATATACAGTATTCAAAGAGTGTAGCAGCACATATACAGTACGGAGCTTGAAGGGCCGTGTTTCTGGCGAGTCTAAAGACCGCTGCTCCATAACCCTGTCCACCTGCTCTGAGCAGGCAGACAGGAATCGCCGGAAATCAACCCGATCGAATACGATTGGGTTGATTGACACCTCCCTGCTGGTGACCGATTGGCCGCGAGTCAGCAGGGGGCGGCGTTGCACCAACAGCTCTTGTGAGCTGCTGGTGCAATGTTAAATGCGGAGAGCGTATTGCTCTCCGCATTTAGCGAGACCTTTGATAAATTGGGGCCCACAGAGTGTAGCAACACATATACAGTATACACAGAATGTAGCAGCACATATAGAGTATACACAGAATGTAGCAGCACATATACAGTATACACAGAATGTAGCAGCACATATACAGTATACACAGAATGTAGCAGAACATATACAGTATACACAGAATGTAGCAGCACATATAGAGTATACACAGAATGTAGCAGCACATATACAGTATACACAGAATGTAGCAGCACATATACAGTATATAGTATACACAGCGTGTAGCAGCACATATACAGTATACACAGAATGTAGCAGCACATATACAGTATACACAGCGTGTAGCAGCACATATACAGTATGCACAGAATGTAGCAGCACATATACAGTATACACAGAGTGTAGCAGCACATATACAGTATACACAGCGTGTAGCAGCACATATACAGTATGCACAGAATGTAACAGCACATATACAGTATGCACAGTATATAGCAGCACATATACAGTATACACAGAGTGTAGCAGCACATATACAGTATACACAAAATGTAGCAGCACATATACAGTATGCACAGAATGTAGCAGCACATATACAGTATGCACAGAATGTAACAGCACATATACAGTATGCACAGTATATAGCAGCACATATACAGTATACACAGAGTGTAGCAGCACATATACAGTATACACAGCATGTAGCAGAACATATACAGTATACACAGAGTGTAGCAGCACATATACAGTATACACTGCGTGTAGCAGCACATATACAGTATGCACAGAATGTAACAGCACATACACAGTATGCACAGTATATAGCAGCACATATACAGTATACACAGAGTGTAGCAGCACATATACAGTATACACAAAATGTAGCAGCACATATACAGTATGCACAGAATGTAGCAGCACATATACAGTATGCACAGAATGTAACAGCACATATACAGTATGCACAGTATATAGCAGCACATATACAGTATACACAGAGTGTAGCAGCACATATACAGTATACACAGCATGTAGCAGAACATATACAGTATACACAGAATGTAGCAGCACATATACAGTATACACAGAATGTAGAAGCACATATACAGTATATAGTATACACAGAATGTAGCAGCACATATACAGTACACACAGAATGTAGCAGCACATATACAGTACACACAGAATGTAGCAGCACATATACAGTATGCACAGAGTGTAGCAGCACATATACAGTATACACAGAGTGTAGCAGCACATATACAGTATGCACAGAATGTATCAGCACATATACAGTATGCACAGAATGTAGCAGCACATATACAGTATGCACAGAGTGTAGCAGCACATATACAGTATACACAGAGTGTAGCAGCACATATACAGTATACACAGAGTGTAGCAGCACATATACAGTATACACAGAGTGTAGCAGCACATATACAGTATACACAGAATGTAGCAGCACATATACAGTATACACAGAATGTAACAGCACATATACAGTATACACAGAGTGTAACAGCACATATACAGTATTCAAAGAGTGTAGCAGCACATATAAAGTACGGAGCTTGAAGGGCTGTGTTTCTGGCGAGTCTAAAGACCGCTGCTCCATAACCCTGTCCACCTGCTCTGAGCAGGCAGACAGGAATCGCCGGAAATCAACCCGATCGAATACGATTAGGTTGATTGACACCTCCCTGCTGGCGACCGATTGGCCGCGAGTCAGCAGGGGGCGGCGTTGCACCAACAGCTCTTGTGAGCTGCTGGTGCAATGTTAAATGCAGAGAGCGTATTGCTCTCCGCATTTAGCGAGACCTTTGATAAATTGGGGCCCACAGAGTGTAGCAACACATATACAGTATATAGTATACACAGAATGTAGCAGCACATATAGAGTATACACAGAATGTAGCAGCACATATACAGTATACACAGAATGTAGCAGCACATATACAGTATACACAGAGTGTAGCAGCACATATAGAGTATACACAGAATGTAGCAGCACATATACAGTATACACAGAATGTAGCAACACATATACAGTATACACAGAATGTAGCAGCACTTATATAGTATACACAGAATGTAGCAGCACATATACAGTATACACAGAATGTAGCAGCACATATACAGTATACACAGAATGTAACAGCACATATACAGTATACACAGAATGTAGCAGCACATATACAGTATACACAGTATGTAGCAGCACATATACAGTATATAGTATACACAGAATGTAGCAGCACATATACAGTATTCACAGAATGTAGCAGCACATATACAGTATACACAGAATGTAGCAGCACATATACAGTATACACAGAATGTAGCAGCACTTATACAGTATACACAGAATGTAGCAGCACATATACAGTATACACAGAATGTAGCAGCACTTATACAGTATACACAGAATGTAGCAGCACATATACAGTATACACAGAGTGTATCAGCACATATAGAGTATACACAGAATGTAGCAGCACATATACAGTATATAGTATACACAGAATGTAGCAGCACATATAGAGTATACACAGAATGTAGCAGCACTTATACAGTATACACAGAATGTAGCAGCACATATACAGTATACACAGAGTGTAGCAGCACATATACAGTATACACAGAATGTAGCAGCACTTATATAGTATACACAGAATGTAACAGCACATATATAGTATACACAGAATGTACCTGCTGACAGATTTATTTCATTTGATGACATAGTATAAGCAATAATATAATGCTGTTATTAGAATAATCTATATAACAATATTATGTGACAATATGAGAATACAATAACAGAACCATATTACAAATGTATATTAGTTTGTTTTTATGTTAAAGGGACAGTAAAGGGTCTCACAATTATAATACATTTCTGTTGTGTTACTATGGAATAACATATCTGACAAGTATATTGCAAAGCAGTTTCTTTTCATGCAATTAAACATTTTATATAAAATTCATTAAAGTGAAGGTCAATTCCAGGTGCCTTGTTCACGCTGTTTAGCTCTTTATTTCAAATGAACTTGACTTTCTTTCATCATTTTGACCATATTTTATTTATCAGAGGTTTTTTTTACCTTTTATTTGTTCCCCGTTATACTGTACTTGTCCGCCCGCCATCTTAGATAACTTGATTGACATATAACTAAAATGTAATGCTCCAATCTCTGTTTTCCCCCCGGGGCGTTCAGCCCCTTTTTCACAACATCACTTCTAAGTATTGCGCATGCGTAACTTCATGAGCAGCGTCATGTCTCTGAGGCTCGTTCATGATCGATACATCACAACAACAATAAAGCTCGCGTACAAGTAAGTAACAAGAAGCTGCCAATACGCATACGCTGTTCTTTACGCAGTTCTTTTACCTTATGTTGTGCATGTGCCTTTAGACGGACATAGAGAGCGTGTGTGACCGCTCGCTACGTCACT